>NC_082684.1:153668608-153811843 GCF_949987515.2 Delphinus delphis
TCTCTTTGGTTAAAAAAATGGTGATGATACAGAGGAAAACTGTATCTTTGTAGATATTAGATTCTAATCCTGGTAATTGTTTTTGAGGTTTTGTTATATACCTGTAAACTGGATTGGATCTTGAATACTTCTAGTTCCCTCAGTTAACTGGCTGTGACTCTCCAAACTCATGTTTCCAATTTTCTCCCACCCTTCTGATTTGGAGTCACTAAGAACAAAGACTGCCCTTGTGTCTCCTTGGAAGGGACTCTACCAGATCTTCCTCACTAACCTGATGGCAGCCAACCTGCAGGGGCTTGAACCTTGGGTACATATCTCACAACTGAAGAAGTCCCCACCGGATGTTGGGTACTGTACACCCACTGAAGACCTCAAAATCAAATTGAGAAGTAGCCAATGTTGAGGTAGACTGCTGGACAACTAAACTTGACACCCTCTCTTCTTCAGCGTTTACTCTGGCACTGGTCTGGAAAGATAACATCATCATCCGTATCTCCCAGGCCATTGCTTGGGTGTGTGGGGGGGTATCCTTTTAGATTGCTGGATTTATCATCAGAAACTCTGATCTATCCATGATGTTAGAGACCCTCTGGTCTGTTTCCCTCTCTCTGGCTAATAACCCCAAACCTGGGGAACTTTGTATCCAGGCTTTGTATACAAAGAAAGGGACACGAGGCTAAGGGGAAGCAAACCCTTTCTTTGTCAGGGCCCTACTTCACTCGGCCACGGCAACCTGTTGCACCTGGATGAACACTTCTGAGGAAGTTGAGGCTCAGTTACGTAAACATACTGAACAAGCCACTTGCCTTAAACAGGTGACTCTTTCAATGGGGTCTTTCTTTGACTTACTTGATTCTGATTAGTTTGGGTCTTGGGGCTGAAGCACACTCCAGATATTGGGAATTATCCTACTTTTCATAATCATAGTGATCTCCCTGGAATGCTGTATTCTTTCAAAGGCTTTAAATTCATGTTTGCAGCCACTGACCACCAACTAAATGATCTCCCTAAGAGTGGAACTTCAAGAAAGGAATGAAGAGAATGACTGACTTAGAAATTGTGACCCTGAACTCTGTGGCCTGTGAATACCACCGATTAAGTAAAAAAAACATCCTGACCTATGAACACCACACAAAGGACCATCAAAAACCATGAGAACTTCAGAATGGTAGCCGGGAGTGGTGCTAATACCTTAAATTTTGATCACATCTCCCAGTTAAGTTGAGGGTCTGATCAAAAGAGGCAAAAGAGGGGGTGTGATTGTTAGAAAAGAGACAACAGTCCCCAAATGGAATCACTTGTGCTAAGCCCACATCTCCAAACCGGCACTTAATACGTAAGCTAACTGCAATTCCAAACATCCCCAGGAATGTAATCTTAACCAGTCAGCCTGGAACTTCCTGATCAGCACCAGTGAGGACATCCATCTAAGGAAGGTGACCTTGACTGAAACAATCTGCTCTTTCCTTGTCACTCCCTACTTTCTGCCTTTAAGTCTTCCATTTCATACAGGTCCTCAGAGCTCCTTTCTGTTTGCTAGACGGATGCTGCTCAATTCATGAATTGTTGAAAGAAAGATAATTAGATCTCTAAATTTACTCAGTTGAATGTTGTGTTTTCTTTCCAAACCCTGTTATTTTCACCTAGGGTTATCAGAGATAGATCAGAGAAACTTTGTGTACTTGAGTTATTGAACTTTTAATCTAGCATAACTAAAAAGAGAGGAAAACTATTTTTCTGTTTTTTTCCCCTGTAGGTGAACATTTAGATACTACAGAGAAAACATGTCACTAAGACATGGTATGAATATATATAGAGGCCCATATCTGGACAAAGACATATGGTAAGATTGATTGCTGTTTCCCGTTTCCAGCTGAGTGGCCTTAAGGCAAGGTTCATCTTTCTTAGCTTCAGTTTTCTCATAGGTAAAATAGAGTAATAATATCTACTTCATTGGGTTTATAGAATTAAATGAGATAATATATTTAAAGTTCCTAGGAAACTATCTGGCACAAAATAGGCTTCAGTAAACCTAGTTTTAATCATATTTTTATTTTAATATATATGTTAGAGCAGAAATGGCTGGTTGCCTCCCTTTCTTTCTTAGTAAAAAAAAAAAAAAATTATTCTGGATGACAATGTGCTTAAGATTCAACTTTCCAGCTTTCCTTACAGCTATAGAAGAGTCAGAGAGAGGTAAGCAGCAGTTTTTTGTGGGCCTTTTGGAAAAGTGACTTAAGAAAGAAGACTAAGCTGGCATCGGGTTGTTCTTTCTTCCCTAGAATGTGGCTGTGAGGGCTGGGCTCTAGCAGCCATGTTGGACTGAGGAGTACCCTTGAGGATAGGAACTCAGTACAGTAGATGATGGAACAGGGAGCAGATGGTTCCTGGATCTCTGACACCATGGAACTGTCATACTTGCTTTGAACCATGCATGTAACTCCTTTTATATGAAGAGAAAAACACTTCTGTCTCATGTAAGTCATTGTTATTTTCTATCCCTGTTACTAGCAGCCAATGCAATTTCTAATTGACATACATGTTAATTCACATTTAGATAATTCTGAAATTGGGAGATGGCTTCTAGTTTTTAAAATAATTTTGTGTATCAAGTAAACAGGGCGGTGACTTCTGGGAAGATGGCGGAAGAGTAAGACACGGAGATCACCTTCCTCCCCACAGATACACCAGAAATACATCTACGCGTGGAACAACTCCTATGGAGCACCTACTGAACGCTGGCAGAAGACCTCAGACCTCCCAAAAGGCAAGGAACCCCCCACGTACCTGGTTAGGGCAAAAGAAAAAACTAAACAGAGACAAAAGGATAGGGACGGGTCCTGCACCAGCGGGAGAGAGCTGTGAAGGAGGAAAAGTGTCCACACACTAGGAAGCTCCTTCACGGGCGGAGACTTCAGGTGGCGGAGTGGGGGAGCTTGGGAGCCGCGGAGGAGAGCACAGCAACAGGGGTGCAGAGGGCAAAGCGGAGAGATTCCAGCGCAGAGGATCGGGCCGACTGGCAGTCACCAGCCGAGAGGTTTGTCTGCTCGCCCGCGGCGGGCGGGGCTGGGAGCTGAGGCTCGGGCTTCGGTCGGAGCGCCGGGAGAGGACTGAGGTTGGCGGCGTGAACACAGCCTGCAGGGCGTTAGTGCACCGCGGCTAGCCGGGAGGGAGTCTGGGGAAAAGTCTGGACCTGCCGAAGAGGCAAGAGACTTTTTCTTCCCTCTTTGTTTCCTGGTGCACGAGGAGAGGGGATTAAGAACGCTGCTTAAGAGAGCTCCAGAGACGGGCGCAAGCCGCGGCTAAAAGTGCGGAGCCCAGAGACAGACATGAGACGCTAAGGCCGCTGCTGCCACCACCAAGAAGCCTGTGTGAACACAGGTCAC
Organism: Delphinus delphis; assembly: GCF_949987515.2. Classification (NCBI taxonomy): domain Eukaryota; kingdom Metazoa; phylum Chordata; class Mammalia; order Artiodactyla; family Delphinidae; genus Delphinus; species Delphinus delphis. Next base: position 153,671,995 of record NC_082684.1, read on the forward strand.
TATCCACACCCCCTTCCGGGAGCCTGTGCAGCCCGCCACTGCCAGGGTCCCGGGATCCAGGGACAACTCCCCCAGGAGAACGCATGGCGCACCTCAGGCTAGCAACGTCACGTTGGCCTCTGCCGCTGCAGGCCCGCCCCACACTCCGTGACCCTCCCTACCCCCCAGCCTGAGTGAGCCAGAGCCTCCGAATCAGCGGCTCCTTTAACCCTGTCCTGTCTGAGCGAAGAACAGACGCCCTCCGGCGACCTACACGCACAGGCGGGGCCAAATCCAAAGCTGAGCCCCTGGGAGCTGTAAGAACAAAGAAGAGAAAGGGATCTCTCCCAGCAGCCTCAGAGGCAGCGGATTAAAGCTCCACAATCAACTTGATGTACCCTGCATCTGTGGAATACATGAATAGACAACGAATCATCCCAAATTAAGGAGCCCTGTGGATGAAAGGCTCTTGGTGCTGCAGCCAGGAGTCAGTGCTGTGCCTCTGAGGTGGGAGAGCCAACTTCAGGACACTGGTCCACGAGAGGCCTCCCAGCTGCACATAATATCAAACAGCCAAAATCTCCCAGAGATCTCCATCTCAACGCCAGCACCCAGCTTCACGCAACGACCAGCAAGCTACAGTGCTGGACATACTATGCCAAACAACTAGCAAGACAGGAACACAACCCCACCCATTAGCACAGAGGCTGCCTAAAATCATAATAAGTCCACAGACACCCGAAAACACACCACCAGACGTGGACCTGCCCACCAGAAAGACAAGATCCGGCCTCATCCACTAGAACACAGGCACTAGTCCCCTCCACCAGGAAGCCTACACAACCCACTGAACCAACCTTAGCCACTGGGGACAGATACAAAAAACAACAGGAACTACGAACCTTCAGCCTGCAAAAAGGAGACCCCAAACACAGTAAGATAAGCAAAATGAAAAGACAGAAAAACACACAGCAGATGAAGGAAAAGACAAAAACCCACCAGACCTAACAAATGAAGAGGAAATAGGCAGTCTACCTGAAAAAGAATTCAGAATAATGATAGTAAAGATGATCCAAAATCTTGGAAATAGAATAGACAAAATGCAAGAATCAGTTAACAAGGATCTAGAAGAACTAAAGATGAAACAAACAATGATGAACAGCACAATAAATGAAATGAAAAATACTCTAGATGGGATCAATAGCAGAATAACTGAGGCAGAAGAACGGATAAGTGACCTGGAAGATAAAATAGTGGAAATAACTACTGCAGAGCAGAATAAAGAAAAAAGAATGAAAAGAACTGAGGACAGTCTCAGAGACCTCTGGGACAACATTAAACGCACCAACATTCGAATTATAGGGGTTCCAGAAGAAGAAGAGAAAAAGAAAGGGACTGAGAAAATATTTGAAGAGATTATAGTTGAAAACTTCCTTAATACGGGAAAGGAAATAGTTAATCAAGTCCAGGAGCACAGAGAGTCCCATACAGGATAAATCCAAAGAGAAATACACCAAGACACATATTAATCAAACTGTCAAAAATTAAATACAAAGAAAACATATTAAAAGCAGCAAGGGAAAAACAACAAATAACACACAAGGGAATCCCCATAAGGTTAACAGCTGATCTTTCAGCAGAAACTCTGCAAGCCAGAAGGGAGTGGCAGGACATATTGAAAGTGTTGAAGGAGAAAAACCTGCAACCAAGATTACTCTACCCAGCAAGGATCTCATTCAGATTTGATGGAGAAATTAAAACCTTTACAGACAAGCAAAAGATGAGAGAGTTCAGCACCACCAAACCAGCTCTACAACAACTGCTAAAGGAACTTCTCTAGGCAAGAAACACAAAAGAAGGAAAAGACCTACAATAACGAACCCAAAACAATTAAGAAAATGGGAATGGGAACACACATATCGATAATTACCTTAAATGTAAATGGACTAAATGCTCCCACCAAAAGACACAGATAGGCTGAATGGATATAAAAACAAGACGCATATATTTGCTGTCTACAAGAGACCCACTTCAGACCTAGAGACACATACAGACTGAAAGTAAGGGGATGGAAAAAGGTATTTCACGCAAATGGAAACCAAAAGAATGCTGGAGTAGCAATTCTCATATCAGACAAAATAGACTTTAAAACAAAGACTATTAAAAGAGACAAAGAAGGACACTACATAATGATCAAGGGATCGATCCAAGAAGAAGATATAACAATTGTAAATATTTATGCACCCAACATAGGAGCACCTCAATACATAAGGCAAATACTACAGCCATAAAAGGGGAAATCGACAGTAACACATTCATAGTAGGGGACTTTAACACCCCACTTTCACCAATGGACAGATCATCCAAAATGAAAATAAATAAGGAAACACAAGCTTTAAATGATACATGAAACGAGATGGAGTTAATTGATATTTATAGGACATTCCATCCAAAAACAACAGAATACACATTCTTCTCAAGTGCTCATGGAACATTCTCCAGGATAGATCATATCTTGGGTCACAAATCAAGCCTTGGTAAATTTAAGAAAATTGAAATTGTATCAAGTATCTTTTCCGACCACAACGCTATGAGACTCGATATCAATTACAGGAAAAGATCTGTAAAAAATACAAACACATGGAGGCTAAACAATACACTACTTAATAACGAAGTGATCACTGAAGAAATCAAAGAGCAAATCAAAAAATACCTAGAAACAAATGACAATGAAAACACAACCACCCAAAACCTATGGGATGCAGCAAAAGCAGTTCTAAGAGGGAAGTTTATAGCAATACAATCCTACCTTAAGAAACAGGAAACATCTCAAATAAACAACCTAACCTTGCACCTAAAGCAATTAGAGAAAGAAGAACAAAAAAACCCCAAAGTTAGCAGAAGGAAAGAAATCATAAACATCAGATCAGAAATAAATGAAAAAGAAATGAAGGAAATGATAGCAAAGATCAATAAAACTAAAAGCTGGTTCTTTGAAAGGATAAACAAAATTGATAAACCATTAGCCAGACTCATCAAGAAAAGGAGAAGACTCAAATCAATAGAATTAGAAATGAAAAAGGAGAAGTAACAACTGACACTGCAGAAATACAGAAGATCATGAGAGATTACTACAAGCAACTCTATGCCAATAAAATGGACAACCTGGAAGAAATGGACAAATTCTTAGAAAGGCACAACCTGCCAAGACTGAATCAGGAAGAAATAGAAAATATGAACAGACCAATCACAAGCACTGAAATTGAAACTGTGATTAAAAATCTTCCAACAAGCAAAAGCCCAGCCAACAAGCAAAAGCCCAGGACCAGATGGCTTCACAGGCGGATTCTATCAAACATTTAGAGAAGAGCTATCACCTATCCTTCTCAAACTCTTCCAAAATATAGCAGAGGGAGGAACACTCCCCAACTCATTCTACGAGACCACCATCACCCTGATACCAAAACCAGACAAGGATGTCACAAAGAAAGAAAACTACAGGCCAATATCACTGATGAACATAGATGCAAAAATCCTCAACAAAATACTAACAAACAGAATCCAACAGCACATTAAAAGGATCATACACCATGATCAAGTGGGGTTTATTCCAGGAATGTAAGGATTCTTCAATATAGGCAAATCAATCAACGCGATACACCATATTAACAGATTGCAGGAGAAAAACCATATGATCATCTCAACAATGCAGAGAAAGCTTTTGACAAAATTCAACACCCATTTATGATAAAAACCCTGCAGAAAGTAGGCATAGAGGGAACTTTCCTCAACATAATAAAGGCCATATATGACAAACCCACAGCCAACATCGTCCTCAATGGTGAAAAACTGAAAGCATTTCCACTAAGATCAGGAACAAGACAAGGTTGCCCACTCTCACCACTCTTATTCAACATAGTTTTGGAAATTTTAGCCACAGCAATCAGAGAAGAAAAGGAAATAAAAGGAATCCAAATCGGAAAAGAAGAAGTAAAGCTGTCACTGTTTGCAGATGACATGATACTATACATAGAGAATCCTAAAGATGCCACCAGAAAACTACTAGAGCTAATCAATGAATTTGGTAAAGTGGCAGGATACAAAATTAATGCACAGAAATCTCTGGCATTCCTATACACTAAGGATGAAAAATCTGAAAGTGAAATCAAGAAAACACTCCCATTTACCATTGCCACAAAAAGAATAAAATATCTAGGAATAAACCTACCTAAGGAGACAAAAGACCTGTATGCAGAAAATTATAAGACACTGATGAAAGAAATTAAAGATGATACAAATAGATGGAGAGATATACCATGTTCTTGGATTGGAAGAATCAACATTGTGAAAATGACTCTACTACCCAAAGCAATCTACAGATTCAATGCAATCCCTATCAAACTACCACTGGCATTTTCCACAGAACTAGAACAAAAAATTTCACAATTTGTATGGAAACACAAAAGACCCCGAATAGCCAAAGCAATCTTGAGAACAAAAAACGGAGCTGGAGCAATCAGGCTCCCTGACTTCACACTATACTACAAAGCTACAGTAATCAAGACAGTATGGTACTGGCACAAAAACAGAAAGATAGATCAATGCAACAGGATAGAAAGCCCAGAGATAAACCCACGCACATATGGTCACCTTATCTTTGACAAAGGAGGCAGGAATGTACAGTGGAGAAAGGACAGCCTATTCAATAAGTGGTGCTGGGAAAACTGGACAGCTACATGTAAAAGTATGAGATTAGATCACTCCCTAACACCATACACAAAAATAAGCTCAAAATGGATTAAAGACCTAAATGTAAGGCCAGAAACTATCAAACTCTTAGAGGAAAACATAGGCAGGACACTCTATGACATAAATCACAGCAAGGTCCTTTTTGACCCACCTCCTAGAGAAATGGAAATAAAAACGAAAGTAAACAAATGGGACCTAATGAAACTTAAAAGCTTTTGTGCAGCAAAGGAAACCATAAAGAAGACCAAAAGACAACCCTCAGAATGGGAGAAAATATTTGCAAATGAAGCAACTGACAAAGGATTAATCTCCAAAATTTATAAGCAGCTCATGCAGCTTAATAACAAAAAAACAAACAACCCAATCCAAAAATGGGCAGAAGACCTAAACAGACATTTCTCCAAAGAAGATATACAGAGTGCCAACAAACACATGAAAGAATGCTCAACATCACTAATCATTAGAGAAATGCAAATCAAAACTACAATGAGATATCATCTCACAGCAGTCAGAATGGCCATATCAAAAAATCTAGAAACAATAAATGCTGGAGAGGGTGTGGAGAAAAGGGAACCCTCTTACACTGTTGGTGGGAATGTAAATTGATACAGCCACTGTGGAGAACAGTATGGAGTTCCTTAAAAAACTACAAATAGAACTACCATATGACCCAGCAATCCCACTACTGGGCATATACCCTGAGAAAACCATAATTCAAAAAGAGTCATGTACCACAATGTTCACTGCAGCTCTGTTTACAATAGCCAGGACATGGAAGCAACCTAAGTGTCCACTGACAGATGAATGGATAAAGAAGTGGCACATATATACAATGGAATATTACTCAGCCATAAAAAGAAACGAAATTGACCTATTTGTAATGAGGTGGATAGACCTAGAGTCTGTCATACAGAGTGAAGTAAGTCAGAAAGAGAGAGACAAATATCGTATGCTAACACATATATATGGAATTTAAGAAAAAAAAATGTCATGAAAAACCTAGGGGTGAAACAGGAATAAAGACACAGAGTTACTAGAGAATGGACTTGAGGCTATGGGGAGGGGGAAGGGTAAACGGTGACAAAGCAAGAGAGAGTCATGGACATACATACACTACCAAACGTTAAGGTAGATAGCTAGTGGGAAGCAGCCGCATAGCACAGGGAGATCAGCTCGGTGCTTTGTGACCGCCTGGAGGGGTGGGATAGGGAGGGTGGGAGGGAGGGAGATGCAAGAGGGAAGAGATATGGGAACATATGTATATGTATAACTGATTCATTTTGTTGTGAAGCTGAAACTAACATACCACTGTAAAGCAATTATACTCCAATAAAGATGTTAAAATGAAAAAAAAAAAAAAGAAAACAGGGCATCTAATTATTGATGGTATCTTAAAATCAAGAAAGCAGAATACTACTCTTCCAAGCTAGAACTTGTATTTTTCTATTTACTACTTAGAATTAGGTAGCAAAAGGAAATAGTTTTCTAATTTAATCCCCATATAGTTTGAGTCTTGCCTCTGTTGGGGAAACATAGAACTTAGCAGGTCAACAAGAAACATTTGTTAACAGTGAGTTTCTAAAGTAATTTATGACATGTATTTTCAAGGTTTTATGATTGTTGCTAATAGATTTTAGTTTGTTAGTGAGTACAGTTAAAAGATTCCTCCCATGGACACACTGATGTACACCTACACAGAAAGTAATTTCTCTTGAAGAACAAAGAGCTGATTGAACAGCTTCTGCACAAGAAATGACGGAGGGACCAAGACCCAGCATCAACAGGAAACACCCCTGACACAGCGATCTGCAGTAGAGAGGGATACCACTGAGAGGCCTGTGCACAGACTTGCCCACCTTGGTGCACAGTGAGAAAAAAACCCCCAGCAATTTAAAGGACACTTTAGACCATATTTGAAGGAAATCCATTTACTAACCTTAGAGCATCTGCCAAACACATGGGGAACTGCTGGAACTCTCTCCAGGGTTGGAGGTGCTGTGCATGGATGGAAAAACAGTCCAGACACTGTAGCCAGCCTGCCAAGGCCACCGTAGCATGCCCAGGCCTGCACTAGCTACAGCCATGCTACCGGGGTGGCTTTGGTGTGGTATATATCCTAGGCCACTCTGGCTCATGTTGCTCCAGCCATCCTGACAGGGTGGCCACAGGACACCCTGCCCAGAGACAGCCCCCGCCCCCTGGCCCATACCTGCTCCAGTTCCAGCCCCCCTCACCCCTAGGCTGAGCCTGACCCAACCAGACTGCCAAAGCTGCCCAGCCCACACAGGGGATGCTCCTTACACAAGGCCACCTTTAAAACCAGGAGACGTAGCTGTCTTACCTAATTCATAGAAACAAACCAGAAAGTCAAACTAAATGAGGAGACAGAGGAATATGTTCCAAGTGAAAGAACAAGATAAAACCCTGGGGAAAACACCCTAATGAAATAGAGATAAGTAAATTACCTGGATTTAAGAGTTCAAAGTAAATGGTCATAAAGATATTCACTGAACTCGAAAGAAGAATAAAGGAACACAATGAGAACTTCAACAATGAGTCAGAAAATATAAGAAAGAACCAATCAGAACCGAAGACTACAATAACAAATGAAAAACACACTACAGGGAATCAACAGCAGATTAGACGATACAGAAGAATGGATCAGCAATCTGGAAGACAGAAGAGTGGAAATCACCCAAACAGAACAGCAAAAAGAAAAAAAATTTAAAAATGATAGTTTGAGGTACCTCTGGCACAACATCAAGCCTACTCACGTTCACATTATAGGGGTCCCAGGAGGAGAAAAGAAAATGGCTGAAAGCCTCCCTAACTTGGTGAAGGAAACAGATATCCAGGCCCAGGAAGCAGAGAGTCCCAAACAACATGAACCCAAACAGATATACCCCAATACACATTGCAATGAAAATGGCAAAAATTAAAGATAAGAAAAAGCAGCAAGAGGAAAGCAACTAGTCACCTACAAGTGAACCCTTGTAAGACTGACAGCTGACTTTTCATCAAAAACTTTGCAGGCCAGAGGCAGTGGCATGATAAAGTGCTGAAAGGAAAAAATTTAAAAGGAAGAAAACTTATAACCAAGAGTACTCTACCTGGGAAAGTTATCATTCAGAATTGAAGACAAGATCAAGAGTTTCCCAGACAAGTGAAAACTAACGTAGTTCATCACTGCTAAACTGGCCTTAAAGAAGACCCTTTAACATTTTTTTGTAAGTGAAACGAAAAGGCCATAAACAGAAATATGAAAATATATGAAAGAAAAAATCTCACTGGTAAAGGAAAATATATAGGAAAGGCTGTGGAACAGCCACTTAAACTAGCATGAAGGCTAAAAGTAGTAAAATCAAAAGTAGTAAAATCAACTATAACTACAAAAGAAGTGAAGGGATACACAAAAAGACATAAAATATGACATAAAAACCAAAATGTTGGCAAGGAGAGTACAAATGTAGTGCTTTTAGAATGCATTCTAACTTAAGTGACTTTGAGCTTAAAATAAACTCATATACATATACGAGAGAGAGAGAGATGAACTTCATGGTAGCTGCAAATCAAAAACCTATGATGGGGCTTCCCTGCTTCCCTGGTGGCGCAGTGGTTGAGAGTCCGCCTGCCAATGCAGGGGACGTGGGTTCGCGCCCCGGTCCGGGAAGATCCCACATGCCGCGGAGCGGCTGGGCCCGTGAGCCCTGGCCGCTGAGCCTGCGCGTCTGGAGCCTGTGCTCCACAACGGGAGAGACCACAACAGTGAGAGGCCCGTATACCGCAAAAAAAACAAACAAAAAAACAAACAAAAAACCAAAAAAACAAACCTATCATGTACAAAAAATAAAGAGAAAGGAACACAAACATTACATTAGAGAAAATGATTAAACCACAAGGAAAGAGGCAAAGAGAATAAGAAAGGAACAGAGAAGGGCTATAAAAACAACCAGAAAACAATTAACAAAATGGCACTAAGTACATATCTATCAATAACCACTTTAAATGTAAATGGACTAAATGCGCCAATCAAAACACAGTGGCTGAATGGATTAAAAACAAAAAACAAGACCCAACTATATGCTGCCTCCAAGAGACTCACTTCAGACCTAAAGACACACACAGAGTGAAAGTAAGGGGACAGAAAAAGATACTCCATGCAAATGGAAATGAAAAGAAAGCTGGGGTAGCAATATTCATAGCCAACAAAATAGGCTTTAAAACAATACTGTAACAAATGACCAAGAAGGACATTACATAATAATAAAGGGGTCAATCTAAGAACAGGATTTAACATTTGTAAATATTTATGCACCCAACATAGAAGCACCTAACTATTAACAGACATAATGGGAGAAATTGAAAGTAATACAATAATAATAGGGGACTTTAATGCCACTTTCAACAATGGATAGATCATCCAACCAGAAAAATCAATAAAGAAACACTGGCCTTAAATGACCTACAGAACATTCCATCCAAAAACAGAATATAGATTCTTTTTCAAGTGCACATGGAACATTCTCCAGGTAGGTTATGTTAGGCCACCAAACAAGTCTCAATAAATTTAACAAGACTGACATCATACCAAGCATCTTTTCTGACCACAATGGTATGAAACTAGAAATCAAAAGAAGAAAATTGCAAAACACACAAACAAATGGAGGCCAAACAACATACTACTAAATAACCAATAGGTCACTGAAGAAATCAAAGAGGAAATAAAAAATACCTTGAGACAAATGGAAATGCAACTTTCCAAAGTCTACAGGACACAGCAAAAGCGTTCTAAAAGGAAAATTCATAGAAATACAGGCCTACCTCAAGAAATAAAAATCTCAAACAACCGAACTTGACACCTAAATGAACTATAAAAAGAAATAAAGCCTGAAGTTAATAGGAGGGAAATAATTAAGATCAGAGTGGAAATAAATGAAATGGAGACAAAAAATAACAGTAGAAATGATCACTTAAACTTAAGAGCTGGTTCTTTGAAAAGATAATGAAAACCGGTAAACCTTTAGCCACGTTCATCAAGAAAGATGGCCCAGATAAAATCAGAAATGAAAGAGAAACTATAACTGACACCACAGAAATACAAAGAATCATAAGAGGCAACTATAAACAATTATATGCCAGCAAATTGCACAACCTAAAAGAAATGGATAAATTCCTAGTAACATTCAATCTTTCAAGACTGAATCAGGAAGAAACAGAAAATCTAACAGACTGATAATCAGTAATGAAATTGAATAAGTGGGGAAAAAAAAAAAAAACTCCCAACAAACAGAAGTCCAGAACAAGATTGCTTCACAGGGGAATTCTACCAAATATATAAAAAGAGTTAATACCTATCCTTCTCAAAATATTCCAAAAAAATTAAAGAGGAAGGAATACTTTTGAACTCATTCTATGAGATCAGCATTACCATGATGCTAAAACTAGACAAAGACACCACACAAAAATTACAGGCCAATATCCCAGATGAATACAGATGTAAAAATCCTCAACAAAATATAAACAAACCAAATTGAACAATATATTAGAAGAGTCATACACCATGATCAAGTGGGATTTATCCCAGAGATGCAAGGATGGTTCAATATCTACAGATCAGTCAACATGATACACCATATTAACAAAATGAAGGACAAAAACCATATCATCTCAATAGATAACAGAAAAAGCATTTAAAAAAATTTAACATCCATTCATGATAAAAACTCTTATCAAAGTGGGTATAGAAGGAATACACTTCAACATATTTAGTGAAGGCCATATATGACAAACCCACAGCTAACAACTTATTCCATAGTGAAGAGCTGAAAGCTTTTCTTCTAATATCAGGAAAAAGACAAGGATTCCAACTCTCACCACTTATATTCAAGATAGTATTGGAAGTCCTCGCCATAGCAATCAGACAAGAAAACGAAAGATAGCCAAATTGGAAAAAGGAAAGTAAAACTGTCACTATTTGCAGATGACATGATACTATACATAGAAAACCATAAAGAAACTGTGAAAAAACTAATATTAGACCTTATAAATAAAGTTGCAGGATACAAAATTTATATGCAGAATGTGTTGCATTTCTGTATACTGCGTAAAGAGAAGGTACGAAAACAATCCCATTTACAGTTGCATCAGAAAAGAATAAAATACCTAGGAATTAATTTAACTAAAGACGTGAAAGACCTGTAGTCTGAAAACTAAAAGATACTGATGTAGAAGATTCAAGATGATACAAAGAAATGGGGAAAGATATCCTGTGTTCATGGATTAGAATACTTAATATTGTTAAAATGTCCATACTACGGAAAACAATCTACAGATTTAATGCAATACCTATCACAATACCCATGGCATTTTTCACAGAACTAGAACAAATAATCCTAAAATTTGTATGGAACCACAAAAGACCCCAAAGAGCCAAAGCAATCTTTGCTTTGTTAAGCAAGTCACATATGCTTGGAATCCTCGTTATTATATAAGTTAAACCAAATTCTAAAAAATAAGCAAGCAGACAAAATAATCCAGAAGTAAGGCCCTTTCCCAACTGACTACATTAAAAAATTACCCAGAGGAAATCATGATTCATATCGACTGCTGCTGTTTACACTCACTTGTGTGTAACTCACTTGTGGTTATTTTGTTTGACATACAAGGTTTGAAGAACAAATCAGTACTATTAAGTATAAAATAAGTTACAAGGATATATTGTACAACACAGGGAATCTAGCCAATGTTTTATAATAAGTATAAATGGAGTATAACCTTTAAAAATTATGAATCACTATATTGTACACCTATAACATAATATTGTACAGCAACTATACTTCAATAAAAAATGAATAAAATTAAAAAATCAGGACATCTCAAATCAGGGTCCTTCAGAAAGTATAATGTAAGCTTTGCCTCTCCCTGCCCCCCCCACATCTCTTATTTCTAAAAGGACTCAATTCCTTGAAATCTAAGTAGTGAGACAGTCATTTTTACATTTGATATGTACATTCTCTGACACTTTTTCTCATGCATTTACTTTTCTGGTTTTGGTAAAGCATTACATAGGCTTGAAATCTTAAGAGCATTTCCTGTAACGGGGAAAGAAGCAAACTCTGCCTGAGGCTCTAACTGACAATCAGAGAAGGAAACATACCTATTTTCTGCAAAGTGGGATTCACAACAGCCTTCCCTACACAGTACGAAAACAATGATACAAACAAATATATAAAAACAGCAGGGAAAGGTGCCGAGTGAAACTTGATTACATAATGCCCCTAGAAGCCTGGTCTGAGGTGTATTTAGTATTTTGATAAAAGTCCCACAATATTTCAAGAGGAAAAAATGAGATTGTAAGTAACCACAGCAAATCTAGAACACAGCCCAGGAGAGTGGGACAGTTGCTTACTTTGTCTTCCAGTACAATATCTGCACCATCCCAGACCAGCAGATATTTATGATCTCCAGGAGGAAATTTCTAGCAGGAAATCTTTCTAACCCTCCTTATCAGAAATTCCAAACTCCTTCCTGCTGGAAAACATAAGCCTACTTTTAAAGAGCTTATCATAATCCCTTTATTCCTTCATGCCTTCTTATAGCCCCTACACCTCTGCTGTCCAAGACCCTTTCTGCCTATTCTAATTTCTATTCAAATTCTACTTTCTAGTTTTCTCAGCTCTGGTGCTTAGAGTCTGCATTCTGCAATTAATATTACTCACCACTGTTAGAAGTGTCATTCTTGCCTCTTTAATTTTTTATAGTATGAAATTCTCCAGGTCAGGAACTGTATTCGTTCTATATCCTTCACAATGCTTTGAATACAGTATATGATCATTGAGTGCTTTTTCATGGTCTGGTTTCTCTTTATTTTAGCCAAGTATATTTATTCATTTATTCCCTAATTAAACACTTGCTGAGAAGCTACTGGGAGCTGGAGAAGTGGTGATGAAACCCCTAGTGACTGCCCACATTTTCTGGCTGACTCCCAGTTTCCCCACTAATGCCTCCTGTGGCTGGAGGCATCTTGAGGTCCTCAGTTACTTGTCCTAAGGTAGGACATTCTCATCAAGGCTTGAAAGAGAACAAGAGAAAAACTCCTCATGTTCTTTGGACCTTAACCATATGGCTCCACATGGGTCTGCTTATTATTCTGGGCTCTCATACATAGGGATATAGGGTCAAGTAGGGTAGAAAAATAAAAAGAGAAAATCATTATGTCTGTGCAGGAAGACTGAACTACAAGGATGTTCATTTCAGTGTTATTCGAATCAGAACAAAATTTAGAAGTAGCCTAATTAGATAAATTGTAGAAGAATACCCACAGATGTGAGGAAATGTAGAGAGTGTTGAAAATGCAAGTTACAGAACAGGAGGTATTTCCAGTAGGTCATTATTTTTACCTTTAAAAATCTAATGGGGGAAAAATCTAGAAGGATAAACTTAGAAGTATTAACGGTGAGTATACCCAAGTGATGGGATTACATATGATTTGCTTCTCTGAGCATATAAACACTTTCCAAATTTTCTAAAATGATCTCTGAGCATATAAACACTTTCCAAATTTTCTAAAATCAATTTTCTAAAAATGATTTCTTCTCTGAGCATATAAGCACTTTCCAAATTTTCTAAAATCAATTTTCTAAAAATGATTTCTTCTCTGAGCATATACGCACTTTCCAAATTTTCTAAAATGAGTCAAACGAAAATTTTTTTTTAATTTTAAGGAAAAAGGAGATCAGGAGGAGAATTCTCCCAGAAGAGACACTTCTGACAAAATTCACCCTTTTACCACAATGCTCAGGGCCTCACTGATGAAGCCCGCTCTAAAGGGTGATCTTCTACTGGCCTTATAAAGGAAAATAACAGTGCACACAGGTTTTGATCTATTTTTCCAACTTTCATCTCTTCAAATACACATATGGTAGATGAATAAACAGATGTCACTTTTTCCCTCTCACAAAGCACTGCCTTGTTAAGCAAGTCACATACTGCTTATATAAGTTAAACCAAGTTCTAAAAAACAAACAAATCCAGAAGTAAGGCCCTTTCCCGATCAACTACATTAAAAAATTCTAAGTAATATTTCAATGGTGTTTAGCGCAGAAGAAACTTATTTGGATGGATGGAAGAAATAAACGGAGAGAGTATCCCATGTCTCCAGATGAGGGCTGCCAGGAGCACCCAGATTTACTGGGGTGAGAGGCAGAGATGAAGGATAGATAGCCTTACCTTGGTCTGGAACGTACAGAACATGTGCGTTAAGAACGGATGCTCCCAGGCCAAGGAGAGAACTCTCTTCTCTACCATTGTACACTCCACGTCGTCGTCCATCAAAACCACATCTTTCTTTAAGGCTTTTATTGCGAAAAATTGATTGGTTTTCTTGAACTCCGCTAGGAAGACCTAGAGGGAAGGGGAAGACACTTTATTTTAGAATTTGGATTCACGCTCATTAAAGAAGAGTCACGAAGTCCTGAGAGAGATGTATTGGGTGAGAAAAGACGACTTCTCCAATCCTCCTCCACCCTCTTTATGGAGACAAATAGAGCTTCACAGGTGTGGGATGATACAGAACGGTTTCATCCTCTCTCTACCTTTCAAAGGGTTTCACAAAACTATGGGGCAATTGGATGGGTTATTCTCAGCCACTGAGAAATTCTATTTTAAAAAGTGTGCCCTGTCTACCCAGGGACCTGAGTAAGTTTATAAAACCATTCAGAGGCAAATATGTATTGAAGGAAGCAGCAGCAAGTAGTGGAAGGAGGACTTGATTGTTCTTGAAGTATCACTGAAAATGAGCATAAAACCTTACTCTAAGTTTTAGCCACTTTTTCAAGGCAAAAAAAGAATATGTGAGGAATTGAGCTTTCCTGATGTGCTTATAGAATGCACAGCATTTCCTCTGATGGCACAGACACTAATATTATCTTCAAGACCTACTATGTGTCAGGCATTCTGCTATGTGCTTCACATGTGCTATCTAATTTTAGTATCTATTTAATTCTTAGCTCAGAACACTCTGCAACACAGATAGATAGTAATAATTTTAAAAAAACTAGGCTCAAAGGGTAACTTTCTCAAATTCATGGAGCTACTCAGTGGGAAATCTAACTCCAAAGTTTACTTTTTCCACTTGATTTCATGAATCTTATAAGAAAGGACACCAGATGGCATGTAATGGAGAGTTTCACCAACTTTCACTTTTGCAAATGATGCAGCCACAGACGATTGACAGGAGTGAGGACATGGCATTTGGAGACAGAAAACCCCAGCTCAGGCCTCATTTCACAGATACTTACTAGCTGTGGGAATGTGGGCAAATTAACCTCCCTGGGCTGCTTCAGTTCCCGAATGTGTAAAAGCGGTAACTATCAACACACTGCTGACTTACGGGACTGTTGTGAAAATCAAATACCAGGTGGTAAAGTGATTTGTGAACTGTAAAATGCTTTCTAAATGACAGTTACTGGAATCTAAGAAACAAAACAAATGGATGTATATAACAAAACAGAAAGTGACTCACAGATATAGAGAACAAACTAGTGGTTACCAGTGGGAAGAGGGGAAGGGGGAGGGGCAATATAGGGGTATAGGATTAAGAGATACAAACTACTATGCATAAAATAAGCAACAGGGATATACTGTATAGCACAGGGAAATACAGCCACTATTTTGTAATAACTTTAAATGGAGTATAATCTATAAAACTACTGAATCATTATGTTATACATCTGACACTAATATTGTAAATCAACTATACTTAAAAAAAAAACCACTTGCCATTTGCTTCTTTTAGTGACTTTTAGGGATTGTTGACGTTAATGATGTTACACCAATAGTGAAAATGCACGTGTCTGTGTTTAAAATAATACAGTGCAGACACATAACTGTGGGGTAGCTGGCTTGATAGAGGGGGTAGAGCTTAGATGAGAATTCAGGCAAATGAATGATGTACGTACATATCCCCAGAAAACATGCAGTTTGTTCTCCTGGGCCTAAAATCGATGGAGAACCAGAATACAGAGGCTACCATTTTGATGAGGAACCATACTTCCCATATAGAGTGAAAAGAAAGAAGAGAAACAAGTTTGAGTATTCTTAGTGTTGGAAGAAAAGGAGATATGGCTGCCCCTTTTTGCTCTGGTGCTCCATCCCCCTCTCCTTGGGCCCCAAGGTACAGCCCCCCTCAGAGTGCAGGGATCCGGGGTCCTGATGGTGAGGGGCTTACTGCTTTGGACACAGAGCAGAGGATACCTGAAGCTCTCAGCTGTCCCTTGGGTTATTTACTAAGGCATCTAGGTTTAACTTAATGTCTTCTTAACTTTGTTGAAAAGTAAAATCCACACGGGAACAAAGAAAAGCTTTCCTTTAACAATTAAAAGTCCCCTTTTGGTAATTGCTTCTTTCCATAAAACATCCCCAAATCAGCCATAAACTAAGAAGCTGGGAAAAAAAGCCATTTCCATCTCTATAATGTGCTTTCAGTTTTTGGAAACAGGTTATAAACTGCACATTAATTGATGCTAAATTTTAATGAAGACTGGCTGTAAAATTGCCTCTTACACTCAGATTAACACCAGACGAGCCTGCTATGGTTCATGTTATTGTGGAAACAAGATAAACGAATTAATGGATATCAGCTACAGTTTGTAGGGCAGAGTGGATTTTGCCAAAGGCAATGCCTTGGTATTATATAGAAACCCCAACTGCAGCACAATGTCCTTCAGCTACGGCAATACCCAGTTACATTATTATTAAATAAACTGGGTGAGTTTTGCAGCCAAAGTCTAGTGAGCAGGTGCTGAGCACAATGCTGGTCTTGGCTGCACAAATTCACGGAACAGTAGTCTTTGGCTAAAACTTTCCTAGACGTTGCATCCAATATAAATATAAAACAACTGAGAGTTCCATTAATACACGTGATATCCTTAATATCCAAAATAACCTAAAAGCCTATATTCCATGACATCCCTCTTTACAATCACTGGCTTGAAAATCTCCTCTTGTCACTGAGAGTTGATTATAATTTCTTCCATTATGTCTCCTTCCTCCTCTCCTTGCCCTCTGTGACTGACTAATGGCCCATAACCTGAGTGAGTGGCAGGAAGAATTTAGAGGAGGGACTTCCTCTGTGGAACTTTTCCTAAGACGCTCAAGCTAGGGCCGTGTTCTGGGCTGAATTGTGTCCCTTCCAAAGAACTGATATATTGGAGTCCTAAACCCCAGCAGCTCAGAGTGAGACCATATTTGGAGACACGGTGCTTACAGAGATAATTATGTTAAAATGAGGTCATTAGGATGGGTCCTAATCCAATATGACTGGTGTCCTTATAAGCAGAGGGTGTTAGGACACAGACATGCACACAGGAATGGCCATGTGAGGACAAAGGGAGAAGACCGCGTGGACACCCAGGAGAGAGGCCTCAGGAGAAACAGCCCTGTCCACACCTTGATCTTGGACTTCCAGCCTCTAGAACTAGAAGAAATAAATTTCCGTTGTTGAAGTCTCCCCATCTGTGGTATTTTGTTACAGTAGCCCTAGCAAACTAAAACAAGGCTGAGGACGTTTGGTAGAGAAGAAATCACACAGAAGGTAAAAACCACACTCCAGGTTTGAGAAAGGAACAAAACAACAACAAAAAAACCACCAATGAAACAAACATATCTGTGAAACAGGAACCGGCTGAGGCACCTTCTCATTTCTTTGGTGTCCAAGGATACCAAACACACAAGCTCGTGGGATGGACACCTTCCAAGTGAAATGGCTTGAATCGTTGTTCCCAGGAAGCAGAGGCTGCTATTCCCCAGAGCTCCCCGGGTCCCTATTAATTCAGATGTCTCTCTGCCCTCTAACATACATCACATCACATGACAGTTCCTGACCAGGAATGCGCTCTCTGCACACCCATGTATGGTTCAGTTCCACCAGTTCAGTTCCACTGGCCAGATCTGCTCTTCAATTTCTGGAAGTTGGGCCACAGAATTCTACATACAATATCATACCTTGCCAAAACTTCCTTTCCCCAACATTTTGTGCAAGGTAAAATCCTCGATTTTTAATTTCATACGTAGAGATGGTCTTTCTACGTTAAGTTCAGGTTCTGGACGATGGCCTACTTTCTCCATCTCATCCAAGGGAGACTCCCAGGAGATCCCCTGAGGCTCTGAAAATGGCAAATCAGTGGTTAAAAGGAAATAAGGAACAGCGGAAGGTCGTCCTAGCTACTTTGAGAACACGCTTTCTTTTCCACATCCCATTCTGAAGCTCCATTCAGAGCGATGCAGAAAGGGGTGCCTGCAGGGCAAAAGCAGCACCTCCTGCCTGGGAGCCTGGGATCTGGGGGATGGACTGTGTCTCTTTATGCAACAGACTGGGGAAAATATCAAGTTAAGAAACATTCCAATCAGCAAAAGACCATCTATGCAACAGGAATGAGCACTTTTGATAACGCCGAATCGCAGACAAATAGGGATTTTAACCAAATTGGAGGGAAAATGGTTCTCCGTTGCTTGCGTGGCTCACAGGCACAGTGGCGTCAGTTTCTGTGACCGACCACATGGGGACGAAGAAATGGAGAGCAGATCGTTAAAGATCTGAAATGCATCGTTCGCCACAGTCTTCGAGTCAAGATACTACCTACCTTGATCATGTCTGAGACACAAGGTCTACTCCTCTGCCCGGAGACCCTTCCCAAATGTAATCCAAACCCTTCTTTAAAAAATTTTCAGGACAATTTATTCCTCACCTCCTGCCAGAGAAGGTGTAGAAAAACATTTTTGGAGCCTTCCTCCGACCCCCTTATCACATTCCTTTCTTTTAAATTGAAATACATTGACATATCACATTGTGCTAATTTAAGGTGCATAACATGTTGATTGACACATTTATCTACTGTGATATCACGAGATAGTTAGCACCTGTATCACATCACATAATTATGTCTTTTTTTGTGGTTGGAATAATGACATTTATTTTCCGATCTCTAGGTTTATCTTTCGTATTCTAAGTCCAAGGAAAATATTTTATAATGTATGCTGAAAACTATTCAGAATCACATGGTCATATCCTCTCATGAAGGACCTTCAAAGAGGAGGCTGGATAAACTTCCATAACATCAGAAATGTTAAGGACGTTAGGCTATTCTTCCCCTTTCTAATCTTTTTTTTTTGAGTTTATTTATTTATTTTATATAGCAAGTTCTTATTAGTTATCTACTTCATACATATTAGTGTATAGATGTCAATCCCAATCTCCCAATGCATCCCACCATGCCCCCGCTTTCCCCCCTTGGTGTCCATAATCCCCTTTCTAATCTTAAAACTTTCCAGAAAAGTCTCAAAGGTACAGAATAAGATGGTCTGTGGCATTCCTAGTCTAGAGCTCTATGGAGGATTTATTTCTGTAAAACTGTTTAACCACGGCAGGGAGTAATGTTCTAAAATTCTAAGAAAAAGTTTGCAATTGTTTCCTCCAGAGATGCCGCATTTTCTTCTCCCACCTCAACCTCTCACCACCACCACCTGCTTATGAAGGTTTTCTAGTGGGGTATATTTTGGTTTTATAATACTTCTAAGAAGTAGGAGACTCTCTGTTGGTGGCTAGGTCTGTAATCTCGAACTAGAAAAGAATCGTTTATCAGGCCAGGTACGTGGAGAATTTAAATCCAGAGGACTCAGGTTAATCAAGGTGAATTACTGACGATTCTACGGTGGATCAGGGTAGCTACCTTTTTTCCCCGGTGCTGGTCCATACGGCAGCTTTGCTTCACCTTTTATGGAGCATGGGAGACCAATTTCAACTGGACCTTCTCTGAAGATGTGTTCAGAGTCTCTTAAGCAGCGAGCCTGGGTTACAAACAAAGAGTCAGACTACCCACCTACCCACCCACCATTAACGGGACAGTGCAGCCTGCTGTCCATGGGCGTGAAAGCCATTTCAGATCCCTAAATGTGTAAGATAACCAAATCTCTCCCTCCCCCTGGCACTCTCTCAGGGATCCCATATCCTGCGGACGTCTATCATATTTTACGTAGCAGCAGAACGTATTCGCTTCCTGCATACTTTTCTGGGGGCCAACTGGTTTATCCCATGCTATCCACATTATTCGGTCACAAATAAGAATCAAAGGCCAATGGATGGAAAAATAGCTTACGTGGGCAATGCCAATTCTTAAAGAGGGTTCGTCCCTGGATGTGAGGATTCGGCATGCCAATAAGTAGCAAGGCAAAAGTTGCCTTGGACTCAGTGTTTTGAAGGCATTCTAGGGATGATTCTAGCAAATATGTTTTTTCCCCCAGGCTATTATATAGTTGTCATATATAGGTATAAAACTGGCAATGAATCCTCAATAATTTTAATGAATTTATTTGTTTCTTCCCCTGCTCATTCCATGAAGAATTTAAGATCTTATAAAGATCCACACGATGCAAATGCATTAAATAAATAAGTATCTCAAGCGGGGGATGTGGACACGAAGATGAAAGTCAGTGTCAAGGCAAGTACTCAGAAATAGAGTCCACGTCGCCCTGTAGAGCTGCTACAGAGCACAGGGCAAAGGGACTGGAATAGTCCTAGTTGAGCTGAAATTGTGGGAACTTGTCCCCTAAAAGCCGTTCCTACCTGTTGAGCGCTCTCGATCATTGCCAGTGCTTCAGCCATTAGCTTCTGGTTTATGCCACAAAGGTTGGCGACCTTTGTCTGGCATCTGTGATGTACGTTCATGCCACATGCTGAAAGGAAGAAAGCGACACCTTGAACAAGGGCAACAGAACCAACTTCCACGGACTCTGCCCGTGATCTGTTTTAGGTGCATGTATGCCCAAGGAATCACTGGCAAATCCCCGGCGCCATCTTCCCAGCAGAGGGAGACACTGAAGGCAAACAGACCAGGGCAGGGCTTTTATGCCACCGCACATTCACCTCTGATTCCCTGAGACCTTCACCCACACACCAGATGCTCCTCAGCGTGCTGCTGGGAAGTGACTTCCGCTCAAGGCAGAACCAGAGCCTGTGGATGGGGAGGAAGGCTGCTCCCAGAATGCATGTCCACTGTGCCATCGCTGAGAGTGAAAAACTGAGGTTGGCTCTTATTCCAGGGATGATCCCAGCAAATAAGTTGGTGGTAATGTGGAATGCTGGGTGGAAGGTCATTCACTGCCACTTAGACTGGGGTCCAAGCATCCCCTTTCCCACGTGGGCTGCGAGAGGCTTCTCCACCCTCTAGGCTGAAGCCTAGGGTACAGCCTCCATCGAAATGGAAATTGAGACAGTGGGGTGGTCTGTGCATATGTGAGAGGCGGGGGTGAAAGGAAGGAAAGTGTCCGGAGACCGTGTTCTCACCACATGGGAGAGTTGGGCTACTTGAACTAAGTGATCTGTATAGGCTTCTAGCTCTGAGACCTACGATGCTGGAGGAGTATCCTGATCCATTAGTCCTAAAAACAGCACGACCGTGCTGTGACTGTGGGAGCCTTCTTGTACTGGGGGTCGGGCACCTGTGTGTCTGTGTAAAGACAATATCGCTTCGTGTCATTAGTCTTAGAAAAATACAAATTCTGCTTATGAAACATCACCGTTATGCCACAAATAAAGGTACCAAAGATTTCCCAACACCAGCAGATAGAACTCTGATCTCACGTCCTGCTAGGCTCTATAAAGGTATGTCAACAGGGATTGTTACAGTGGAATTAGGCAGGAGAAGATCTAAAATCATGCCATTTTAATCTTCTTACCTTATTACTTGCCCATTTGTGTGCAAAAACTTAGCACAGTGATTGGCCTCCAACAGGTGTTCACGAAAGACAACTTTTCTTTCATCTTTATTATTTACTACAATAAAATATTCTTGAAATATTTAGGTGAAATTTTAGCCATCTTCACCTTTAGTTTTCACTAAACAGTTCATAACAAGACAAAATAAAACAGCATTTTCTAGTAGGTAAGCATAAACTATTACTCATCCCAGTATAAAGTCATAAAAATCCACCTGAAGTGGAACCTTTAATATAGTAGAGGTGCTGCTCATAATGGCTTCTGCCCTCTGAACTCTGCCTCGTTAGCTTGACTCCTCCTGGCTCCCGGATGCAGGTTTTACGCTGGGCGGCCCCATTTACTACTTATTTACTGCAAGGTAGAGGGAGGTATGTAGCGAGCATCGAGCACCTTGCTCTTTTTTTTTTTTTAAACATCTTTATTGGGCTATAATTGCTTTACAATGGTGTGTTAGTTTCTGCTTTACAACAAAGTGAATCAGTTATACATATACATATGTTCCCATATCTCTTCCCTCTTGCGTCTCCCTCCCTCCCACCCTCCCTATTTGTAATGAGGTGGATAGACCTAGAGTCTGTCACACAGAGTGAAGTAAGTCAGAAGGACAAATGCCGTATGCTAACACATATATATGGAATTCAAGAAAAAAAAAGTCATGAAGAACCTAGGGGTAAGACGGGAATAAAGACACAGACCTACTGGAGAACGGACTTGAGGATATGGGGAGGGGCACCTTGCTCTTTAAAACTGTAGCGGATCTAAGCTCCTCTCTGATGTGCCGTGAAGAGAGGCTCCGTGCCCACTAGGATCACAACGTCCTAAGTCTGTTACTAACCTAGCAGGTGATAACTGGACCTCGGTGAGTGCAAACAGTCCCTCCAGATGACTGCTTTCATGGCAATTTCAGTGGCGAGAGAAAGGAGACAGGGTCAGGAGGAGTGGGGGCCCTACCTAGGAAGGAGGCTTACAGGAGAGTAAGAAGAAAAGAGAGTGAGGAAGAGGCGGGGAGAGACCCAGGGGAGAGAGTGAGAGGCGGAGATGCACATGAGGGCATGGAGGGGGGCAGACAGCGCCCAGCCTCTGGGGGTTCCAGGGAGTGACTTGGGGAAGGAGAGGGGGGAGGAGAGGGGAGAGGAAGGGGAGAAGAGAAGAGAGGGAGTAGGGTTAAGGAAGCACAGGAGGACAGGGAATGAGGAAAGAGAATGGAGTGAAGAAGGAATGTTCGAAAAGGACAGAACCCAGCAGGGCGTGGTGGAACAATGCCAAGGAATCCTGGAAGTTCTGAGCTCAGAGGCACAACCGTGCTGTTGGGACCAGCTCGGCCTCTGCAGGTGGGGCGCCTGGGCTCCAGGGAAAGAAAACCCGACAAGTGAGAGTATCACAGGAACCGGGGTGCCAGCAGACGGGGATCTGATTATTCCTGTCCGTTTGTCCCCGCAGAACACTCCAATATTACCTGTTGCCTACGACTCTTAAAGACACTCTATACAACGCCCAGCCCACCCACCCACGGACTCTTAAACAGGTGTAGAGAGGAAAGTGCGTGGTGGTACTTTGGGTGATGGAGGGACTGTTCAGGTGAATTTTGACTACCTGTGGGTTTGCCTTCAGTAATGATTTGGAGACCTAACCCCTCCCGCCTCCATTAAGATGTCACTCCAGGCTCCACCAGACACGTGGATGCAACTGGGATGAGGACAGGCAGGCAGCTAAGGGTGATCTTCCTCCTTAGGTCGGCGCCCTTTATCACTTAAAAGATACGACACGCATTAGCCAGTGGCATAAGTTAAAATGGGGCTGCCCAGAAAAAATAAAGTGGCTTCTGTGTTTAATCAGTATCCTATGATAAACCACAATGGAAAAGAATATATAGTAAAAAAGAATGTATATATATGTATATAATATATATCTACACACACATATAATGTGTATATATATATGTGTATAACTGAATCACTTTGTTGTACAGCAGTAATTAACACAGCATTGTAAATCAACTATACTTCATTAAAAAAACTTTTTTAAATAAAACAAAATACAAAGGTCCCTGCTGAGCGAGGCACCTCTGTTTTGAATGTTATCTGGGCTCTGTCCTCCCCTCAGCTGCACTCCAAGGGCAGAAGTACTTTGTTAGTTCTTGTTGGACTTTTTCCTCCCTACCCCCTAATCCTGGCATAACAGCATCTCAGTTTCTAAAGGTTTTTGCCTTCGCAGCCTGGACTTGCAGAGAAAGAGAGCTCTTGTGCTTTTTCTCAAGGTCCGGCTGAATAACTCCACGGTGGAGGGCAGCAGGCTCGGGCTCTGCTCTCAGGCCGTCAGCATCAGAGCTGGGCCTCTTCCCGTGCACGTGGAGTTCACAGCACGCTTTGGGGACAGGCTCGCCAGCTTAAGTCAGGCAGTTTTCTGCGCAGGACTAACCAGCAGCGAAACAGACGTGCCAGGCTCGCTCCCTCATGGAGCCACAGACAGAATCGCACTCGCTGGTGCTAAGGAGAGCAGCAGGGGCAGGGCTGGGGCTGCGGAGGTCAGGAAGGGGCAGCTCCAGGGGAGGGAGCCAGTCAGAGGAGAATCAGGCAGGTACCACAGAAGGCACGGGGCCAGGGGCTGTGACATTTGACCTGGAAGACTGGGCACTTCTCTGGGAAACAAGGCATGGGGTGGGGACAGGTGGAAGGAAAAGAACAGCAGTGGCTTGTTATCGGGGAACTGCTCATTCAGGATCACGGGGCTCTTCCGGGCTGGACGGAGAAGCCAGTCATCTCCATTCTCCCCCCCGCCCCGCCCCGCTCCCTGGTTCTCTCCATCAAAGCTGCAAATCCATCCGCAGGGGGTTCCAGGGGGGCCACGCTCATTAAACTCACCATCACACTTGAGGCCTTGCCTCGCCAGGCCCCAGAGCAGGGTCCCACAGTGCTCACAGAAGGTGGGGCTCTTGTAATTGTAGACCTTAAATCTGTGTGGCATGTCGATTTTGAACCTCTCCTTGTGGAACTGAAAGGGAAAAAGAATGCGTGATGGTCGGTGTGTCCCCACTTCCCCGCTTTTCACGTCTTAGCAGACACTTCAGCACAGTGAACAGAATAATAAAACCACTGCAGTGATGTTTATTAGAACCCATAATTTTTACTTGTCAAGCCTTATAGTCATGTCCAAAGGAGACAAGAAGCCGTTAGCTCTTCTAGGTCAAGGGCAAGGGGGCAAGTCTGCGGCCTTCCCACAGACGGGCTAAGATTTCAGGAAGAGGAGACCAGGGTTATTTATTTAAATGGGAGCTAAGTAAACGTACTTCCCTTCTTTTTTTTGCGGTATGCGGGCCTCTCACTATTGTGGCCTCTCCCATCGTGGAGCACAGGCTCCGGACGCGCAGGCTCAGCGGCCATGGCTCACGGGCCCAGCTGCTCCACGGCATGTGGGATCTTCCCGGACCGGGGCACGAACCCGTGTCCCCTGCATCGGCAGGCAGACTCTCAACCACTGTGCCACCAGGGAAGCCCCCCCCTTCCTATTTTAATATAAATATTTCCTTTTCTCTTTTAACCTAGCGCTAGTGCTTTAACCTTTGGAAGATGTTACATAATGCCTCCTCTAGAGAGATCGGTTTATTAGTGTGGGAGCCCAAGGTGGGAAGGCTTTTCACACTGCTTATACATGAACCGAAGAGACAAGAGGTAGATAACAGTTCTGCCAGGTGCTGTGATAGACACGTTAGACACGTCACGTGTTATCTTTTACATGTGTGATATATCTCATACAACCCTCAAAATACCTCTTTTGAAGCAGCCTCTGTTAGTATCCTGCTTTGATAGGTGGGGAGGTTCAGCACAGATAGGGCCAGACACTTGTCTAGGACACACAGCCATCAACTGAGCTGGGATATCTATGAGCCTGACAGTCCGAATCTGAGCCCATCCCCTCTTTCACCATTACTCTTCGCTCTCTCAAAATAAATGTGATGGTTTGAGGGATGGAGAGAAGGGAGATGACAGAGGGATGCTGATAGTAGATACAGTGAAGATTTTCTTTTTTAAAGTGTTCTAGAGTTTAAATTCTCCCCTTTAATCAAACTTATTACATTAACAACAACAAAAAATCAGGCACTTTGATTCCCGGCAAGAATACCAATATTCTTGTGCAGTATAAAAAGTTTTATTTACTTGAGACTTAAAGTCTCTACAAAAGTTTTTAATTAAACAATGTCTTTGAGAACATGTACAGTAAAGTGGCCTTATTTGTTAAAGGAATACATATTCTCATGGTGGCTTCCGGTCAGCATTTAGTCTTTAGAATGGCTACTTAGAATGGCTTAAAAGCTGCCCAGCACTTACTCGAGATATTTTCAACCAAGAAAAAGTGCCTTTCAGAACTCCTATTTCGTAGAAACTTTTCCACATAAATATGAACAAGTGATGTCAAGGTCCAGGCTAGGAGACTTCTACTTCAAATCCTGAACCCAAGTCCAAATGCTTCAAGATGTGTCTGCGAAAGACTACACATCTGTACTTTCCAACACGACAGTCACTCACCCACGTGGGCCAACACTTACAAGGTGTTGAAAAGATGTGCTGTAAGTGTAAAATACATACTGGATTATGACAACTTTGTATGAAAAAAAAACAATGTAAAATATCTCAATTTTGTATATTGAGTCTATCCTGAAATGATAATATTGGAGCAGATTGGGTTACATAAAGTATATCGTTAAGATGAATTCCACCTGTTGCTTTTTCCGGTCTTTCATGTGGCTACTTGAAAGTTTAAAATTTGACCTGTGGCTCTCATTCTAGTCCTACTGGACGTTAGCCATTGAAGTTCACAGTCATGCTTACAATTTGTGATTTTGCCAGGAAAGCTGAAGGCATCAGATAAAGGGAGCAGGCGGGCGGGATGAAAAGAGGCACTGTGATTTCAACAACAAAAGCCTTAGTCTGGGAGACTGAGATCCGAATTCTAGTCTGCCAGGTGAAAGTGGCTGACCTTGGACAAACTACTTCAACCTCTTTGAGCCTTGGCAGAGTCACTCATAACAGGAGATTATCCCCTTCTGGCTCTAAATTTTAAAAGACATTCTACTCTGGAAAAACCCAACCGATCTGCTGTCTCTTTGCCTACCCCTTTGCTGGAGAAAATCACACACCCGGGAGATGGCTGCCCTAAACTCAAATGGACTTGCAACTGTGCTTGGCAATCCTGCTGCTTTTCTTGAATCCCCTTGCCCTGCCATCTATGAGATAATTATTTTAGAGCTCCTTCTTCCTCCTCAAAGACACTTGCTGCCTTCTTTCTTCCCCTAGTCCTCAGACTTCATCGAGGACCTAAGTCATCTAAGGGAAGCTCCCTCATCCGTCCTTCCCCAAATCTGCAAACCTACCTTCACCTACAACCATCTCTCCAACTCCTTCCTGTCCGTCAGAGTTTCATGTCCATGTGGCTTTGGACCTCTTCCCTTCTTGCCAAGACTGACTGCTTTGGTTGCCTCTCTCTCTCTGCAGCTCCATCTGCCTCCCTCTCCCACAGAGTAAAGTCTAACTTGCCCCCAGATGATACATCTCAAAGTTCATTCTGAAAGAAGTACTTGCCTCTCAATATAAGAATTACATATCTGTTACCCTCCCTTGTCAACGCTCACATCTGCATTTTATAACCATTGCCTCTACTCTTTAACTGTCACTTCTAGCTGTAGATGCCACAGGAGTCGTTCTCACATAATTGATCAGAACTATGCTTTCTGGCCACCTTTCTGTGATGGTTTTCTGGAAAAGGTAGAATCATTAAAATTCTTCTTGTGCTCTCTTATTCATCCCCTAGTTTTGGATCTCAGTAACCATCACCACTGGAGAGGAAAGGGTTTTAGGGTGTGCAAGGAAAAATATAAGCATTCAAATTCAGGCATTAGGAACAAGAAAGAGCGGGCTGTAAAAATCAGGACAAAATCATCGTATTTCAGACAGAGAGGAATCTAGATCCGTACCATGGTTTCTCGGCTGTTGACAGCTGATCCCGTGCACTTCGCTATAACCTTATCGATACACTTCTTGTGAATTGCTGCATTGCATTCTGAAACGAAATGGCTACAGCTTGAGATTTCAGAAGTTAAGGGACAACTAAACGAAAAGAATGACGATAATACAAAAGAAATCCTTCTGACTTACGTCGACACTGGTAGCCCTGTTTGTTCAGACCCCTGCAATAAAGCACATGTTTGAACATTTATATGGACCTTTGAGTCAACAGTAGTAGCAAAAACATTTAAAAGATGAAGAGAAAGATCCCATAGCTTTCTGCCATCACAGAGCATGTTCTGATCTGAAGCACTAGTCTATTATTAGCCAAGAGTGTTAACATGTGCTTTTATTTATTTATTTATTTATTTTTTGCGGTGCGCGGGCCTCTCTCACTGTTGTGGCCTCTCCCGTTGCGGAGCACAGGCTCCGGATGCGCAGGCTCAGCGGCCATGGCTCACGGGCCCAGCCGCTCCGCGGCATGTGGGATCTTCCCAGACCGGGGCACGAACCCACGTCCCCTGCATCGGCAGGCGGACTCTCAACCACTGCGCCACCAGGGAAGCCCTGTGCTTTTATTTTAACCTGCTTTGTGAAAAGTCTGATAATTAGATAAATAAGGAGTTGTTGATTTCCCTCCCGTTTGCATATTTTCCAAACAAACATGTAGAGATAAAAATGCCTGACCAAAAATGGATAAAGCGGGGGCGGGGGGTGGGGGACTTCCCTGGTGGTCCAGTGATAAAGAATCCACCTTCCCATACAGGGGACGCGAGTTCGATCCCTCGTTGGGGAACTAAGATTCCACATGCCGCAGGGCAACTAAGCCCGCGCGCCACAACTACAGAAGAGAAAACCCGCATGCCACAGCTACTGAGAAACCCGCACACTGCCGCAACTAGAGAAGCCCGTGTGCCGCAATGGAAGACCCTGCGTGCCTCAACAAAAGACCCCGCATGCCACAACTAAGACCCGATGCAGCCAAAAAAAGAGAAAAATTTTTAAATTAATATTTAAAAAAATGGATCACGGGATCATGGTAGCAAATTTCCACGTCTACGCTTAAAAATTCAATGTCTCGCTAAGCTCAGTACAGATAAGCAAAGATATCTACATTTATAACATTTTATTTTATAACATTTTATTTCCTCTGAGTATCTGAGAATATGTGCAACTAATGAATTCTCAAGCTTAAGACCGAAGCCTGAGTAACATTCACTCTTAGAAAGGAAGGAGGTTCAAGTCATTAGATGAAGACAGTTGATGGAAATCCACCAAAAGTCTACTTGACCTCTGGATACCCTGGTTACACAGGGGTTAAGGAGAGAACACCCCAGAAGAGGCGAGGAGGCTGAGGCCAGAGATAGGAGTCATTTCAAGTCTCCACTCCCCCATAGCCTTCGCTGTGTGTTTACTGAGGGTTGAACCAATCTCTCTGTTTGAGGGCTCTTAAGACACCCAAGAGCCCTGTAAACATTGAAACCCATTAGCTCCAACGGGCAAGTGTTGCCTTTTGCAGACATTAGTAGCAGCACGGTTGGGCTGTTGAGCTGGTGGCGGTTTTGGCTGTAAAACTGTGGTTACGATAAAGCTCTCTCCTTCTTCTTTCCCTTCCCGCTCACCCCCATAAGCCTCCCATTTAATTGGAAACTGAAGTCCTTGGAACCTTTCCTAAGGAGGCTGGTTTCCTGGCTCTACAAGAGTTATATTATGAAAATGTTCTAGAGAGTCACACCCTTTGAACCTTCTCCATCCAGGTGAGGCCACTGGAAACTCTCAGGTGGTACCTATTCCGGCACACTTCCCCAAGGTGGGGCATGCCAGACCTGGTGGATCGAGAAGATGCGACAGAATGCATAACTTGAAGCTTGGAGTGCAATGCTGAGTTACCATACCAGACAAACTCATGGCAGACGGAGCAAAACGTGGGTTGTGGGAAAAAGGTGGCCGTGAACTCATGGCACTTGACGTGGTGGACCTTGGCCTGTTTGATGGCTCCTCGGCGCTGGTGCAGAGCAAAGAAGCCTTCGTTCTCGAATTCACTCATGTCCTTTGTGTCTGCAGGAAGAGGACAGGGAACAGAGTGACATTCTGCCATGTGACTGTCAGAGCTTGGGGGAGCGGGGCTGGGGGAGATGGGGAAGGGAAGAGACTGACGAGGAATGAGACAAGCATCGAGACCAGCAAACCCCAAGTGCTGCTTTTTTTTTTTTTGAATTTTATTTATTTTTTACACAGCACATTTTTATTAGTTATCTATTTTATACATATTAGTGTATATATGTCAATACTAATCTCCCAATTCATCCCATCCCACCCCTCACTTTCCCCACTTGGTGTCCATACATTTGTTCTCTACATCTGTGTCTCTATTTCTACTTTGCAGATAGGTTCATCTGGACCATTTTTCTAGATTCCACATATATACGTTAATATACGATATTTGTTTTCCTCTGACTTACTTCACTCTGTATGACAGTCTCTAGGTCCATACATGTCTCTAAAAATGACCCAATTTCGTTCCTTTTTATCGCAGAGTAATATTCCATTGTATATGTGTGCCACATCTTCTTTATCCATTCATCTGTTGATGGGCATTTAGGTTGCTTCCATGACCTGGCTATTGTAAATAGTGCTGCAATGAACACTGGGGTGCATGTGTTTTTTTGAATTATGGTTTCCTCAGGGTATATGCCCAGTAGTGGGATTGCTGGGTTGTATGGTAATTCCATTTTTAGTTTTTTAAGGAACCTCCATAGTGTTCTCCATAGTGGCTGTATCAATTTACACTCCCACCATAGCGCAAGAGGGTTCTCTTTTCTCCACACCCTCTCCAGCGTTTGTTGTTTGTAGATTTTTTTTTAATTTTTTTGCTGATTTTTTAACATCTTTATTGGAGTATAATTGCTTTACAATTGAGTGTCAGTTTCTGCTTTATAACAAAGTGACTCAGCTATACATATACATATATCCCCATATCTCTTCCCTCTTGCGTCTCCCTCCCTCCACCCTCCCTATCCCACCCCTCTAGGTGGTCACAAAGCACCGGGCTGATCTCCCTGTGCTATGCGGCTGCTTCCCACTAGCTATCTATTTTACATTTGGTAGTGTATATATGTCCATGCCACTCTCTCACTTAGTCCCAGCTTACCGTTCCCCCTCCCTGTGTCGTCAAGTCCATTCTCTAGTAGGTCTGCGTCTTTATTCGTCATCCTTGCGCAGGGGCCATACTAATCTTCTCTGTATTGTTCCAATTTTAGTATATGTGCTGCCGAAGTGAGCACTGTTGTTTGTAGAGTGATGGCCACTCTAAGTGGTGTGAGGTGATACCTCATTATAGTTTTGATTTCCATTTCCTAATAATTAGTGATGTTGAGCAGCTTTTCATGTGCTTCGTGGCCATCTGTATGTCTTCTTTGGAGAGATGCCTATTTAGGTCTTCTGCCCATTTTTGGATTGGGTAGTTTGTTGTTTTAATATTGAGCTGCATGAGCTGTTTATATATTTTGGAGATTAATCCTGTGTCCTCTGATTTGTTTGCAAATATTTTCTCCCATTCTGAGGGTTGTCTATTCGTTTTGTTTATAGTTTCCTTTGCTATGCAAAAGCTTTTAAGTTCCATTAGGTCCCACTTCTTTATTTTTGTTTTTTATTTCCATTACTCTAGGAGGTGGATCAATAAAGATCTTACTGTGATTTATGTCACAGTGCATTCTTCGTACGCTTTCCTTTAAGAGTTTTATAGTGTCTGGTCTTACATTTAGGTCTTTAATCTATTTTGAGTTTATTTTTGTGTATGGTGTCAGGGAGTGTTCTAATTTCATTCTTTTACATGTAGCTATCCAGTTTTCCCAGCACCACTTATTGAGGAGATTGTCTTTTCTCCATTGTATATCCTTGCCTCCTTTGTCACAGATTAGTTGACCACAGGTGCGTGGCTTTATCTCTGGGCTTTCCATCCTGTTCCATCGATCTATTTCTGTTTTTGTGCCAGCACCATACTGTCTTGATTACTGTAGCTTTGTAGTATAGTCTGAAGTCAGGGAGTCTGATTCCTCCAGCTCCGTTTTTTCCCCCTCAGGACTGCTTTGGCTATTCGGGGTCTTTTGTGTCTCCATACAAATTTTAAGATTTTTTTTCTAGTTCTGTAAAAAATGCCACTGGTAATTTGACAGGGATTGCATTGAATCTGTAGATTGCTCTGGGTAGTATAGTCATTTTCACAATATTGATTCTTCCAATCCAAGAACATGGTATATCTCTTCAACTGTTTGTGTCATCTTTGATTTCTTTCATCAGTGTCTTATAGTTTTCTGAGTATAGGTCATTTACCTCCTTGGGTAGGTTTATTCCTAGGTATTTTATTCTTTTTGTTGCAATGGTGAATGGGATTGTTTCCTTAATTTCTTTCTGATCTTCTGTTGTTAGTGTTTAGGAATGCAAGAGATTTCTGTGCATTAATTTTGTATCCTGCTACTTTACCAAATTCATTGATTAGCTCTAGCAGTTTTCTGGTGGCATCTTTAGGATTCTCTATGTATAGTATCATGTCATCTGCAAACAGTGACAGTTTTACTTCTTCTTTTCCAATTTGTAATCCTTTTATTTCTTTTTCTTCTCTGATTGCCGAGGCTAGGACTTCCAAAACTATGTTGAATAACAGTGGCGAGAGTGGACATCCTTGTCTTGTTCCTGATCTTAGAGGAAATACTTTCAGTTTTTCGCCATCAAGATGATGTTGGGTGTGGGTTTGTCATATATGGCCTTCATTATGCTGAGGGAGGTTCCCTGTATGCCCACTTTCTGGAGAGTTTTATCATAAATCGGAGAGTTTTATCATAAATCGGTTCACTCTATGCCCACTTTCTGGAGAGTTTTATCATAAATCGGTGTTGAATTTTGTCAAAAGCTTTTTCTGCATCTATTGAGATGATCATATGGTTTTTATTCTTCAGTTTGTTAATATGGTGTATCTGATGAATTTGTGTATATTAAAGAATCCTTACATCCCTGGGATAAATCCCACTTGATCATGGGGTATGATCCTTCTAATGTGTTGCTGGATTCTGTTTGCTAATATTTTGTTGAGGATTTTTGCATCTAAATTCATCAGTGATATGGGTCTGTAATTTTCTGTTTTTGTAGTATCTCTGTCTGGTTTTGGTAACAGGGTGATGGTGGCCTTGTAGAATGAGTTTGGGAGTGTTCCTTCCTCTGCAATTTTTTTGGAAGAGTTTGAGAAGGATGGGTGTTAGCTCTTCTCTAAATCGTTGACAGAATTCACCTGTGAAGCCATCTGGTCCTGGACTTTTGTTTGTTGGAAAATTTTTAATCACAGTTTCAATTTCATTACTTGTGATTGGTCTGTTCATATTTTCTATTTCTTCCTGGTTCAGTCTTGGAAGGTTATACCTTTCGAAGAATTTGTCCATTTTTTCTAGGTCGTCCATTATATTGGCATAGTGTTGCTTGTAGTAGTCTTTTATGATGTTTTGTATTTCTGCAGTGTCTGTTGTAACTTCTTTTTCATTTCTAATTTTATTGATTTGAGTCCTTTCCCTCTTTTTTCTTGATGAGTCTGGCTAAAGGTTTATCCATTTTGTTTATCTTCTCAGAGAATCAGCTTTCAGTTTTATTGATCTTTTCTATTGTTTTCTTTGTTTCTATTTCATTTATTTCTGCTCTGATCTTTATTTCTTTCCTTCTACTACCTTTGGGTTTTGTTCTTCTTTCACTAGTTCCTTTAGGTGTAAGGTTAGATTGAGATTTTTCTTGTTTCTTTAGTTAGGCTTGTATAGATATAAACTTCCGTCTTAGAACTGCTTTTGCTGCATACCATAGGTTTTGGATTGTCGTGTTTTCATTGTCATTTGTCTCTAGGTATTTTTTGATTTCCTTTTTGATGTCTTCAGTGATCTCTTGGGTATTTACTAACGTATTGTTTAGCCTCCATGAGTTTGTGTTTTTTACCTTTTTTCCCTGTAATTAATTTATAATCTCATAGCATTGTGGTCAGAAAAGATGGCTGATATGATTTCAATTTTCTTAAATTTACTGAGGCTTGATTTGTGACCCAAGATGTGATCTATCCTGGAAAATGTTCCATGCACACTTGAGAAGAAAGTGTAATCTGTTGTTTTTGGATGGAATGTCCTATTAATATCAATTAAATCTATCTGGTCAGTTGTGTCATTTAAAGCTTGTGTTTCCTTATTAATTTTCTGTTTGGATGATCTGTCCATTGGTGTGAGTGAGGTGTTAAAGTCCCCCACTATTATTGTGTTTCTGTCGATTTCCTCTTTTACAGCAGTTAGCAGTTGCCTTATGTATTGAGGAGCTCTTATGTTGGGTGCATATATATTTATAATTGTTATATCTTCTTCTTGGATTGATCCCTTGATCATTATGTAGTGTCCTTCCTTGTCTCTTGTAACATTCTTTAAAGTCTATTTTATCTGATATGAGTATTGCTACTCCAGCTTTCTTTTGATTTCCATTTGCATGGAATATCTTTTTCCATCCCCTCACTTTCAGTCTGTATGTGTCCCTAAGTCTGAAGTGGGTCTCTTGTAGACAGTATATGGGTCTTGTTTTTGTATCAATTCAGTGAGCCTGTCTTTTGGTTGGAGCATTTAATCCATGTACGTTTAAGGTAATTATCGATATGTATGTTCCTATTACCATTTTCTTAATTGTTATGGGTTTGTTTTTGTAGGTCCTTTTCTTCTCTTGTGTTTCCCACTTAGAGAAGTTCCTTTAGCACTTGTTGTAGAGATGGTTTGGTGGTGCTGAATTCTCTTAGCTTTTGCTTATCTGTAAAGCTTTTGAGTTCTGCATTGAAATCTGAATGAGATCCTTGCTGGGTAGAGTAATCTTGGTTGTAGGTTCTTCCCTTTCATCACTTCAAATATATCGTGCCACTCCCTTCTGACTTGTAGAGTTTCCACTGAGATATCGTGCCACTCCCTTCTGACTTGTAGAGTTTCCACTGAGAAATCAGCTGTTAACCTTATGGGAGTTCCCTTGTATGTTGTCATTTTTCCCTTGTTGCTTTCAATAATTTTTGTCAATCTGATTACCATGTGTCTTGGTGTGTTTCTCCTTGAGTTTATCCAGCCTGGGACTCTGTGCTTCCTGCACTTGGGTGGCTATTTCCCATGTTAGGGAAATTTTTGACTATAATCTCTTCAAATATTTTCTCGGGTCCTTTCTGTCTTCTCCTTCTGGGACCCCTATAATGCAAATGCTGTTGCGTTTAATGTTGTCCCAGAGGTCTGTTAGGCTGTATTCATTTCTTTTCCTTTTTTCTTTATTCTGTTCCGTGGCAGTGAATTCTCCCATTCTGTCTTCCAGGTCACTTATCTGTTCTTATGCCTCAGTTATTCCACTATTGATTCCTGCTAGTTCATTTTTCATTTCAGTTATTGTATTGTTCATCTGTTTGTTTGCTCTTTAATTCTTCTAGGTGTTTGTTCCTTAATTTTTCTAGGTCTTTGTTAAACATCTCTTGCATCCTCTCGATCTTTGCCTCCATTCTTTTTCCAAGGTCCTGGATTATCTTCACTATGATTATTCTGAATTCCTTTTCTGGAAGGTTGGCTACCTCCACTTCATTTAGTTGTTTTTCTGGGGTTTTATCTTGTTCCTTCATCTGGTACATAGTCCTCTGCCTTTTCATTTTGTCTATCTTTCTGTGAATGTGGTTTTCATTCCACAGGCTGCAGAATTGTAGTTCTTCTTGCTTCTGCTGTCTGCCCTCTCCTAAGTACTTCTTAAGGTTGGTTCAATATGAAGCATCTTACCTTAATTCCATAACAGGATTATCAGAGGGTGTATTGTTATAGGATTGGAACCATGAGGCTGGATTACTGGCTTGACCCTTCACTCCTCTTTCATGACACTGAGCTATATCCTCTTTCAATTTTTAAAAACAAAAGTCAGAACATTCCAGGTATTTACCAGCCTCTCCTATTCACTGTCAATGATGATTCAGCCAGAAAAGGCAGGAAGCGGTAAATACTTTACCTGTAATTCTAGAGAATAACGTGGTTACTGACAGTAAGTTGGAAACGACATTTTTTTTTAAGGTCCCAGGATGCTTTGTATCTGGTTGTTTATGGACAAGAAAAAGTAGGAGGGAGCTGGCCAGACTTCTGAAGACAAAAGAACTTTGGGAAGTTGTTTATGCTCTGGTTCCTGAGGCCCACAGTAATCAGAGGCACCAGCCATAGATTACACAGGTCAATGTGGAAAGGGCCAGAGATGAACAGATCACTGCAATTAAAAAAAAAAAAAATGTAATCCTGGATGTTACCTAGTCACCTACATCAAATCATCACATTCACATTTCTTCAGTTCACCCTGGGCTCTGGATATTGGTGAAGGTACCTTGGGTAGTAACTGTCCACAGTGCCCAACACCCAAATGACATCTTCCCAAAAGGCTGGTAGAATTCCGAGAATACCAGTGAGACTATCAGCCCTGGCTGAAGCCCAGGCCCAAAGAAAACACACAACAGCAAGGCAGTCGTGGTTTAATAGCACGATGGAAACTCTAGCATGTGAGAGAGTGTGACATGGCGAACAAGAAAGAAATAACAAAAATAATCAGCGTCACTAAAACAAGGGTAATGAACTTAATGATTATAGTTCCTACAACCACGATTTTAAGTAGCTTGAAGATTCTTGGATGACTTATTCTATTTATTTTTTCCAAATACAAAAAATGGAGGTTTAGCGAGAATAAGGGGCTCATGTTTCACAAATGAAAAGAGTTCACAATATTTAAACTAAATTATTTCCATCCTGGCTAAGCCATGGCAGAGACTGGACAACACACTTGAGGCAAATGTTCCTGCCAAAGTACTTTAATTTCCCCACCCCTTAGAGTGGCCAGGCTAGAAACATACTGGGTGGACAAAGGTGGGGCATGGAGGTGGAGACCTCTCCCCCAGGATGCAGCCTAGTCTCAGGACTCATTTTAGGACAAAAGTCTTCTCCACAGGGCTCCACAAGTCTGTTTTACGGAAACTCCAAACTTCCAGATAAAAAGCCTTCCTAATAAAGAGCTCCTTCGATAGGGCTGAATATTTTGCCTAATACTTCATTAGGCAATTTAAGTCTTTTTATTAGGAACTGGGTCAGAAATAAAGTAGGCTTGGTGAATAAGGGATTAAACTTAGGGTCACTAAGGCAACTGCCTTCTTCTTCAAGTTCTGGTTTAAGTGTAGAGATCAATTTACAACTTGGGACTGGCATGGTAGGCCATTTGTCAGTAAGATTTGACTCATTTTTATTTTGATCCAGATGTAATAAAATAAAATAAAGCATAAAATTACTTTTAAATTCAGGGATGGAAGTGGATTATTCTGGGAACCCTATCTGTATTACTGTAAAAAAATTATATATATATATATATATATATAATTATGTAAAAACTATATATAGTCTAATACATAAACTATTATATAATAGTACAGACTACATATAACTATATATTTATAAATATAAAATAGTCTGTATTAGAATATAACATTGTATATTTAAAAAATGCCAGAGAGTATTAAAAAGGAATTCATTCCCTTGCTCCTTCCTGTGATTTCCTTTATCCTCTGACCATTTCAATCATTACAAAAAAGTAAATGTATAAAAGCTCAGAATTTTAAACATTCTCCTTGTATTTACTGTTTATTTCTGAAGTAATTTGGTCTTCTGTTTGTTTATTAGCTTGAATAAGTGCGTTGGTTTTTGTATGTTTGGTTATTTCTTTTATAGTAATGGCGCCCAATCTATTTATTTAATCTGTCACTTGTTTGTAGTCAGTTAAATCACAAATATTTCCTGGCCAGCTATGAGCAAATTGTTGTGCTGAATGGTCTAAAGAACTATGAGACATCACCCCTAATTCTGAATGGCTAATAGCCCAGTCAGGAAGACACGGCACTCACACAAAGAATAGACTTGTTGATAAGTACACACCCATATTTTTTAGGAGGCAGGAAAAGGAATTACAAAAGAGGCCATGAACAGGCAGCTGAAAAATTAAGAGGAAAACTTGAATAATATTACATCAAGCAATCCAAGAAAGAATGGGTTTCTCAGCGTTGACTGAAACAGAGATGTCAAGGGAATTGAAGGTTAAGACACATGCATTTGTTTTGAGGATTTGTTCTCTTGGAGAAAGCCATTTAGCAGATTGGTTGAAATATAAGCCAGACTCTTAGGGTTTAAGAATTGACAGAGTAGTGAAGAAACAGGGACTGATACATTAAACTACTGTCTCAAGAAATGTGTCAGGGAAGGAAAGGAAAGAAAAACTCATGGAGGTTAAAACATTTAAAAAATTTTTCTTTTCAGGTTGGAGAAGATGACTTAATTATGTATGTCTTGGCAATGAGGCAGAAACCAAAGAAAGACAGAGAAGTTGAAGGTGCCAGAGTGGAAGTGTGACTGATGTTACAGAGCTGCTAGGGGTGAGAGCCAGGAGACCAAGAAAGGGAGGGACTTTCTCCGAGGCAGAAGAGCAGGAAGAGAGGCAGGACGAAGCAGCTGAAT
Source organism: Delphinus delphis (assembly GCF_949987515.2). Lineage (NCBI taxonomy): Eukaryota > Metazoa > Chordata > Mammalia > Artiodactyla > Delphinidae > Delphinus > Delphinus delphis. The sequence goes on from NC_082684.1 coordinate 153,710,046, forward strand.
CCTAAAGTGCAGAGACACACAGAAGACGTAGTCTCTCCCAACTACCCTGGAGGTAAAGCCAACCTCCAAGAGTAAGAGAAGATCAAGACACCTTCACCAAGGAGTATGGGCATGTTTGGAATAGCCACTGTGTGGGAACCAAAAGGAATTTCTAAATGCCAGAGTGAGTCCAACTGAACAGTTCAACAAACATTCATCGAGTACCTCCTACGTACTCAATGAAATAGGAATATGAATGAAATCATGCCATTTGCAGCAACATGGCCAGTCCTAGAGATGATCGTACTAAGAGAAGTAAGCCAGACAGAGAAAAGACAAATATCACATGACATCGCTTATATGTGGAATCTAAAGAAAAAGAAAGACACAAATGAACTTATTTACAAAACAGAAATAGACCCACAGACATAGGAAACAAACTTACGGGTTACCAAAAGGGAAGGGGGTGGAGGGATGAAAATAGGAATTTGGGCTTAACATATTCACACTATTATATATAAAACAGATAACCCACAAGGACCTACTGTATAATACAGGGAACTATACCCAATATTTTGTAATAACCTGTAAGGGAAAAAGATCTGAAAAAGAAAGTATATATTGGGTTGGCCAAAAAGTGCGTTTGGGTTTTTGTGCAACTCCTTACGGAAAAACGTGAATAAACTTTTTGCCCAACCATATATACACGTGTGTGTGTGTGTGTGTGTGTGTGTGTGTGTGATGCATATAAAATAGATATATATATCTGAATAACTTTAATGTACACCTGAAACTAACACAACATCGCAAATCAACTATACTTTAATAAAAAAAAGATTTTAGGAGGAGGAACATTTGATCCATTGACGCAGCACTTTGACAACAGGATATAAACGCAACAGGAAGAACTGACGGGCTATCGCAGGCACCAAGCACACTGCCCGTGAATGTAACTTCTGTGAACGGCATCTGTGAGATGGAAGTGAAACTCTTTAGTGATGCATGTTTTCCCTCCTTGTTCCTAAAAGGATTTGAGGTGACTAACTTGAAGCATTAGTCTTTTGCTACTATAGTGTTGTAGAAAATATTTATTGGTTTCTTATTTATTTTGTATTCTCCTGATGGTGTGACAACTTGTTATATCACATCATTTATACACAGTGTGGACACACAGAGCAACACATTAGCAGAGCCTTTGGTGTTTACATTAAATTCCCAAATGAAAATACAGACAGACTAGAAAAGCACTGGGCATATGAACTCACACCATTGAAAAACGAATGCTATAAATGTTTTCTATTTCTATGTGGATCTGGCCCCATCGAGTGCATATTCAACTCATGCTTGAGCACCACTGGGAATTTTAAGAAAATTCCTTGTGCTTCTATCTTCTTTGCTCTCAGAAAAGCAAAGTGAAATAAGTTGCAAAGGAGAGGAGACACGCCCGCCACACCCCCAAACAGGAATAAGAAATGCCACTTGCCACTCATTTCCAGAAAGTATCTTGCGTTCATTAGCATTCGGCCTTGAGGTTTCAGCTCTAACTGGTGTAAGGAAGGAAAGAAACAAGGGTCAGAATGTGACACAAGTGCTGAGTTGAATGACATCACAACTGGCGGGTTTGGTGATGGCAGGAGATCCCCAGCGCAGGGCCCACCCCTGTTCCCTTTCACTTAACTTACCCATATTATCATCAGACTAGCACAGCATCCGTGAACATAGGCTTTCTTTGATTAAAACACCTCAGCAACTACCTAATTTGACTTGGAGACCAAAACTTCCTTAAGGAAGAAACCAAATTCTAAAACAGATTCTATGTGACTTCCTTGCCCTGCGCTACAGCTTATCTTAAGAGTTGTAATAGGGTAGATTCATATCTTGATGGTGACAGAAGAATCATGGAGGCTGGGGACTAGCTCACTTGGAGAACAAGTAGGTTCCCTTTGGAAGGAAAGGGAAATCCTGCTTTGAGGATGCCTGAATACACTTGCCCCTAGGTTAATCGGGTATTAAATGGGAGTGGCCTTTTTCTTTCACACAGAGAGCCTGTTTCCTTTGGAAAGTGCTGGAAATTTTCACACTACTAAGGGAAATTTTAATTAGATTGGTCGAGGAAGGGATTTAAAAAAACATACTTCAGGACTTCCCTGGTGGCGCTGAGGTTAAGAATCCACCTGCCAATGAAGCAGACACGAGTTTGAGCCCTGATCCGGGAAGATCTCACATGCCGCGGAGCAACAAAGCCCGTGCGCCACAACTACTGAGCCTGCGCTCTAGAGCCCACGAGCCACAACTACTGAAGCCCACGCGCCTAGAGCCCGTGCTCCGCAACAAGAGAAGCCACCTCAACGAGAAGCCCACGCGCCGCAACGAAGAGTAGCCCCTGCTCACTGCAACTAGAGAAAGCCCCCGCACGGCAACGAAGACCCAACACAGCCAAAAAGAAAATATAAACAAATAAATAAATTTAAAAATATATATACACAAATATATATTTCAGTATCATTATGTAGAAGGGATGATGCAGGAAATCATGTGATGTGACATAAGGGGGAAAATGGCAAATCTGACACAACCTGACCACTACTGATTATACAGTAAACTGTAACACTGTACTATAAATATGCTAAAAAGAATACGAAGGTGAACTGCAGGGCACTGCCGATCATTACATCCAGGGGTAACTAGAATAACTGAAAAATAGTAAGAAGGGTCTGGTCAAAGTCAGGACTGAATATGAATCATGGCTAAATAATTCAAGGTCATGGTGACCTTGTGCCTGTCACCAGACCTTTAAAGATCTCGGAGAACTGACATAATAGTGATGTTGATGTTACAGCACCACTACTATTAGAATTTTATGATGTGACAAGCCTGTACTGCTTGGTTACCCACACATTCTCATGCAAGCTTAAATAGATTAATGAAAAGAGAAGTGCTTTTGGCAACAAGTATATACACCATTATTTTCTGGTTTATGGAATAATAAATAAGGAGGCAAAAATAAAGCTAGAAGAGCAAGGGAACAGGGGGTCAGTCCCAAAGGAAGTGGCAAAAATTGGTACCAGGTGACTGCAATCAATATTACCAATATTCAATACCGATATTCAGGAATTAGTGGTGATGGAGGAAATTAAACCAGTTAGCTGCTGGAAGAACAACATTCACAGAAAGTGACAGTCCATTATGTTTTTGAGAGTGAACAGGAGATAACCGCACCAACAGGGAAAATCTTGGGACAGCAGAAGGAAAAATCTTAATGTTTGGAAACTGGATGGTGTTTATGGAAGTGAGAGGCAATTCTGAGAAAATCGTTTTTGTTTTTTTTTTAAATAGAGAAGCTAATTTTAAGAAAGCAGACTGCAATAGAAGCAAGGGAAACTATAAGTCCAAAGCAACCTGTTGACCTTTAAACATTATAAATAAAAGTGAACTAACAAATAACCCTGAAAACAGCAAAGGTGGAAAATGTAAGAAGGTTGCTAGTAGTTAAATGAGGATCCAAGGGCTTAGGTCTCAAAAATCCCAATATGCAAAAAGTGTAAGAAGTCTGATAAGGATAAAAATCAGAGAAAGTCGAGGCAAGAAATCAAATGCAACTTTAAGAAATACAAATAGAAAAGCAACTTGTCAGTGATGCTTAACAAAAGAATTTTAAAAATAGTTATCCTCTCATTAATTGAAAAGGAAATCAAATAGCCTGCTACTTAAAAAATTAGAGATTTGGTGACTCTTCCCTTTTTTTAAAAAAATGGGGCAGAAAGTGGAAAATAAATGGGAATGGGGGAAAAAACTGAGGAAAACTTTCTCCAGTTTCTCACTTCTTTCTCTGAGCCTAGCCAAATGCTCCCATGATTCAGTTGTACCTACAGCCTCAACCCCTCACCTACCGGGTTTGTATAAACCTTTAACACTAAGCCACATACCTGTGACATTATCCACTTATTTAAACTCTTCCTACTTGTATAACTAGCTACCCAAGAGGAATTCTGCTGAATGCGGAAGTTCTCAACAGACACACTGAACTAAGTTATCTAAACACATCTGAGCATAGGGAACTTTAAGAAAAAATCTTGATATATCTTTATCTTTAAAGATTACTTTAGTGATACAAGCAAAGATACATGTACTTTCCTAAAAAGTACCCTTTTTTTTTCAGATCAAAAATACATAATTGACACAAAAATCTAGGTTTTAGGCTTGTATCATTCCCATTTTGAAACCTGTGACCTGAAGATCTTTTGGCTGGAGTTCTTAAGAACCTGCACAAAGCAGAAAGGTAAGAATCTCCTTTGCATAAATGATACAGACATGTGAAAACACTCTGTGGGTTTCAGACCATGTAAAAGCAGTTTTTACTAGTATATTTTCTTCAATTTTTGTACCCCAGAAATTTTCATTAGAATTTGTTATGCTTTCATATTTTACTTCTCCCTTTAACTTTCTAAACATTTGCTACCAAAATAGTTATAATCTAAGTTTTCAAAAACTTGGTGTGGTGACACGGATTGTGTATAATGTACTTTTTAGAGTAAAGTAAGCTAAGTGAACAAATTACGGCTAAAAAAAAAATTACAGGGATTGAGATATCAAACATTAAACGGATCTTTGCTCTCTCTTCTCACTTATCCACCCATCATCTTATCTAAAATATTTTATCAAGGTATCACATAGGTTCCTAGATATCTTGATATCTACGTGACGCCTTGATAAATAGGCCACAGGTAGGTTCCCAAGTTATGGAAAATTTGTGATATTTCCAAGCTTACTTTAACAGTTATAAATAAGGCAATAACAGTTCTTCATAGCCTAAGAGACCTTCTTCCCCTTACATAAGAATCAAAGAGATCTGAGTAAACCAGTACGTTCTAAGACTGCAATGAATCATCATTATCATGATCAAGCCACCCGTGAGTCCGTGGTAGGGAGTCAGTTTACTTAAGGCCAGTGTATCATACCTTCAGGATGACACTGAAATCTTGAGCTAGTCTTCAACTATGGTTCTTAGCACTTAATGGAATATACACTTAAAATAAAGCTCACAGCTTGGCTATTTACCCATATTTCTGTCTTCCCATTGTTTTTCCTACATCTCTCGGCCAGGGAGTAGAGCTCCACAGTTGTTTCGGATATTAGGTCCACATTTTTGCCCTTTACGATGATCTGCATTACTCTTCCCTTGTTGATATGGGCGTCAAAAGTGCTGTCCCAGGGAGGGTACATGGTTGGCTTTTTCTGGATGTACATCTGCCCATTCTCTAGGAACAGAAAGATATGTTCTCATTACTCCCTTAACCAGCCCTGGGAAATAATTCAACTCAACAGTGACACCTATTCCCTCTGCTCTCCGGGATATATCAGCCTGTTGGGAGAACAAAAATAACATGTAAAGGAATTAGAGATTGATCTGAAAGATACAGGGGCATAATTTCAGGCTTACAATGAGTGCTCCTTTAAAAAGATATTTAAAACTTTTCCATTTGACATAAATACACTAAGAGGCAAAACCTTTAAGACATCATGAGCCGTTATTTCCTTCCCTCATTTGCAAATGAGGATATATTTTACATAAGCCATGCACCCTAAGCAAAAATTAACAAGTATTCCGGAGGGGTGGTGGTCCCCATCCCCAGAGCCACTGAAGCCGGCTGTAGACCTGCAGGCTGGTGGGGGTCCTGGAAATGGTTAGTAACAGGAGCCAAGGTCAGGATGATATAGTTTAAGGGAACTTCCCCAGAACCACCAGGCGACTGGACTTACTCGTGGGATTAAGCAGTGTTGTCCTATCTCTCATCCATATTGGATTTTCCATAGTATTTGTTCTTTAATCATTTCAGGAGCGGAAAACTGCAGCTGTATTTCAGGGTGTGTTTCTTGTGATCATAAGCACACAAAGTGGCAGATTTAGCAACGCAGAGATGTTGATAAAGCAAAAGGAAAAATTCACTTAAAACAGGGCAACAAAGCAGTTCTGAATCCTGATTCTCTCCGGCGCATGATGCTAAAAGCAGAACGGGCATTTAGCATTTGCTAAATTATTCTTCGGGAGGTATACAAGGATTTGAAGAAGCTGAGACTTCAAATTTTAGGTAAACCTGGCTATTAGCGGTATAAACTCTGACAGTGTTGAGCGTGGAATAGGAAGGGGAAGATTTTTATGTCTTGTTTAAAAGAAATTTAACTCAGGATCGGACTATAAGAAAAAGCAACGGCAATATTAGTGATCGGAGTAACGTTTTACTTCCACAGGCTTGAAGCCACCCCTCATAATTCCTTTAATTCCTCCCAACCACAACCATTCTCCACACCCCGAAAAAGGACAGAAATTCCCACGGCAAGGCATTTTTTACACCTTCATTCAGTAATGTTTGCAATCACTTAAAAAGGGAACCAGAACTCAGGCTCCTATCTATTTAAAGTGGGTTTTGCCATTTTCAAAGGCTCCCAGACGGACAGCACTGTGTCCTGTTTGTCCCTGTTCTACTGCTTTACGTAAAATGCAGCCTCACACCCCCAAGACTGAAATGTGCTTAAACTCTAGAGAAGTAATATTTGAATGATCATGTTCAGAGTGATTTCTTTTCCGAACAAAACTAAAACAAAATCGACACCCCAAACCTCTAAACTCCACAGCCTAACCTTTTGGAAAAACAGTCTTTTTCGACACGTTCTCTGGATCCATACGGCTGATTAGACTAAGTTCAAAGGCAAGGCCAAAAGAAGAAGAAATTTTAGAAAGGCTCTCAAGAGGCAAATGTCAGTGAGAGCTGTGGTTGTAAAGGGAACTGGATCCCGGGGACATTAAGTCGAAAGCAGCTTTGAAAAACTCAGACATTGCACACTTCAAAGATTTTGGTGACCTTTGAAAGGTCTTAGATTGGGAGCAAATGCCATTCTCACTTTTAACTAAACAGGAGAGAAACCTGGGCAGAAGGGAAATCGAGATCATCAGACAGTCTTCCCCGCTTTCATGTGCTCACAGGGTCTGGAAGGCTGAAGTCAGTCAACCACAGAGCAGAAGTCTTAGAAGGGAGAGAAAAGCCAACACACCAGGATTTGAAACCCCAGGGTTCTGAGCTGGAAACATCTAGCTGGAGGTTCTCAACTGCAAAATCAGGTTCCTCTTGCACCTGTGAATGTCACCCCCTTAAAGGACTATTTTTTTGAGGACTTCTGTCTCTCTCCACCTGTCTCTCCAGCCCCAATCCTTCTCTCTCCCCACTACCCTGCTTTAATGTCTTCATTTCACATGACTTACTACATGATATTTTTCTTTCTTGCCTATCTTCCTCTGCTAGGAAAGAAGCTCTAGAGGAAAGGCACGTATTCTGACCCAGTATACAGTAGGTGCTCCATAAATGCTTTCTCTGTAAACGAACTATAATGGCTCCTATTGTTACTGGGACTCTGCATTGGTGGCAATCAGACTTCCCTACGAAGTCTCTGTGAAAACCAGAATGTGTGTAGGAAGGCAGTGAAGCTGGAAAAATCATGGGATGTAAACTTCCTCCCGCCTTTTTTTTTTATTAAGAAAGTCCATGAGAATCTTAAAATACAGAGACAGGGATCAGGGAGGGTGGGAACAGTTGAAGTGATCATGGAGAGACTCCAGACAGAATAATTATTTTAATGGAATGATTTAAACCCACAAAGGAATCCGGGAAGACTGTCACTCTCTCCCCCTCACCATGAACTTCTCATAAATATTTAAATTTGACAAAATATGAGTATTCTTTCACTCAACCAGGGTTTTAGTAAACACAGAAGTTAAGTTTTCTGTAATTTGGACTCTAAGCGCTAATCATATATTCTTTGTACTATTCACCTGAGCTTGGCCAAAGAAGCAGTAAACCATCTTTGGGGTTAATTCTAAGATTATGCAGACTTTATCTATAATCACTGACAACAACCAGACTTAACACCACCATGTTTTACTTCAGCTCATTAGATTTTTTTTTCCCCCGTAACTCTTCACAATAATGTCCTCAACTCATTTCTCCTTTCCTTTGTTTATGTGGAAAATGGGACCATGAAATATTGTAGAACATGAGGCAGGAGACCAGGTCTAGTTCAGAGGCTGTTACTAAGCCCATATGCCTTTGAGAAAGCACTTGGCTTCCCCGGGTATCAGTTTCCTGAGCTGGAAAATTAGGCTGTGCCAGATGACCTTGAAGATCCCGGAAGACCTTGCTTCCCGGTTCATAGCAGGGTCTTCCTCCTCCTCTCCCACCCCACCTACACCACCCACTCAAGCTTACCTGATTCAACATATTCTTTGACAAGCACAGCACAGTAAGGGTTAACGGCCTCTCCCTGGCACGGCTGGCAGGACCCACAGTCAAAGTTGGACAAACCAATTCGAAGAAACGGTGACATGGCCGCTCCCTGAAAAGCGACAAAAGACAGAAGCTGTTTGGGGGCTGTGAAATATATTATTGTGGGTGTCCCACCCCCACTTAACCAGTGCTTTATCTCTGACAGCCAGAGCCTGAAATGGCTCAACTATCCATTCAAACAAATGTTTTACTTCCCCTTCTGCACAGTACACTATTGGGCTCACCCCAAACCACAGGCTGACTAGCCAGAGAAAGTGGCGTTCAGGACTTCAGCGTTATTGAACCTTGTCTGTTAGACCTAAGTTCCACTCTTAATCAAATGGAGTTTTATTTAATAGTTGCAGAGAGAAGCAGAGGCTTTCCAACATTTTACTTCTTCTATCAATATTATTCAAGAAGGTACCCAGGAAACAACACGCAGTAATAAGAAAATGAGTTTACAAACAGTGCGTCTATTTTAGTCACACCAGTTGAACATGACACCACGAAATTCTTACATGGGCTATTTATGTGTGTGACGGAATTGGCTCTAGATATCTATTCAGCAGCTGATCTCTGTTTAGTTTAGACACACATACACACATATACATATAGATATAGATAAATTAAGCTCTTGAATATTACAAACCACTTAAAAACCCTAAATCACTGACCACCGTAAAATACCACTTCATTGTGGAAGGAGAAACAAAGTCCTTCGTAAAAGCCAAAGAACTAATAATTACACTTTCCCGGAGATATCGGTGAAAATCATTGTAGTGTTGGCTACAAATTCCAGAATTTTCCAGTCTGATTCTTCATCTGTTGTTCCTTCCTTGTCTTTGTTTTGTCCATTTACTTCAACCCTTTTTTGAACCTACTTTTCCAGGAGGTTCCATGAATCTGAAACTATTGCCTGGTATTCAGTGATAGAGTTACGTCTTTGCTTCCTCTTTCTCTTGAAACAATTTTGCCTCACGAATTTTCCCCTTCTTATGCAAGCCAAAGGTATCAAGAAGAAAGCATTAGTCATCTTTTCTACCTTTTTGTGAAGGAAGAAAACTACTCAGAGTAACAGGATCCCAGGTGTGAGAATCAACGACACAACTAGAAATCTTGGGCCCATAACCCTGAATCCAACAGAGCCATAAAAGATTGCCAGTCCTCTGGAATGCCGGCAGCCTGGGTATTTTTTGAACAAACAGAGAGACAAATTAGGGGGTCTTGATCACTGCTGTTAATTTCATGGAGGTTAAGAGAGTCCCAATTTCCTGCAATTCAGCAGGTTTAACTAAAGGAGATGGTTATGGAATCACCATGATTTGTCAGGAGTTCTTAGCCTTGGAAACACATTCTGTATATGTCACTCTGCTGAATTAGCAGCTAGATGACTTCCAGATTTGTCTTTAGGGGGCCCCCTTCCCCCTCTGAACTTAGAACTCTTGGGCAGAAGCCTGGCTAAGAACAGAGAATTCTCCAGAGAAAACTTTGAGACCCCCATTCCTGGACCACGTAGATCTTTCAGACAAATCTATATTCCTCCACTAATCAGGAACAATCACCAAGAACCAGCATCATTTATGCGAGTATTTACCACGTGTGGACGTTTTGAAGATTTCCTTAACACAAGTGAAGGTAAGTAATTAATTCTGACTTGAGCCTCGAGGGATCACTGACTCATAAAGTCCGAGTTACAACCACTCTGACCTTTACTGATGGATGTGTCACTCTGCTATTTCCAGGCTGGGTTCAGAATTAGGCAACAGCAGCTCAACATGCACCTGGGAAAATCTGTCTGGGGAACAGACTGAAAGGTCTAGTGTCCCCAGGGGTTCTATCACAGTAAGGAACAGAGTTACTGCAAAACCCCCTCCCCCAACAGGGCTGGCTTAGACATCAACTGACTTCCTATCCACAGCCATCCTGATTCCCTTGCCAGTTCACCAGACTCGCCTTCCCTATCCCCTCACCCAATAGCATTTTGATGATCTGCCCAATGCATGCATCTGTCTGGTAGCCAAGCCACTGTCTTTCTAAAGGTCTAGTCACAGTGACATTCTGACATTTAGAAAGCAGAACTGGCATCTGTGTGCTTAACCTCACACGTTGTTCAATAAAGCCTCAAGCTCAGGGGGTGCCTTTTAAAGGCAAAAGGTAGCATTTTATTGCTGAGCTGCCCAGAATCTTTTCCCCTTCTGTAACAGTAATAGGCAATCATCATGAAATGAAGGAAATACACAAAATTGGTAAAAGACTTCTCATAGTTCCACCGACAGAAGCAAATCACGGTTACTATTTTAATGGATTTTCTCTAGTCTACGGTTTTGTTTTATATGCTGTGCTCATACTGTGTGTATGAGATTGTATCTGACTTTTAACTTTTACCAAAAAAATTGTCCAAGCTACTATGTCATCTCTGTAAGCATCCTTTGAATTCTTACATGACAGCCCACTGAGGGACAGCTCCATCATCTGCTTTACTGAAGTCTTATAGTTCCACACTTAGATTGTGTCCAGTTTTTCCATAATAGAAATAATGCTGTGATGAGCTCCTTTTACATTTTTTTTTAATTTAGGAAGAACGCATCAAACTAGATCACCAGAGAATTCCAATATTACTACATCAGACAATATCACTATGTGTAAGGTCATGCACACTTAAAGAAAATAACAAAATGCAAAGGCAAAGACTTAAGGAAAATATCTAAGGTAAATGCAACAGAAAATAAGTTAGCATCATTCTTATATAATAAGCATACACAAATGTGTAGAAAAAAAAAACCCCAAAACCACTACCCATGACCCAACTAAATAAGTGGCAATGACACAAACTACACAAAATACAAAAAACATACTTGTAACTAGTTTGTAGGAAAATGTTCAGCCTTGTGAGCAATTTAAGATGTACAAAACAAAGCAGGATACTATATAATTGCATTTATATGACATTCTTGAAAAGACAAAACTATATGGAGAAAAGCAGCAGTGGTTACCAGTGGTTTGGGTAGGGGACAGGGTATGATTATAAAAGGATGACACGAGCAGGTTCTGGGGGAAGATCCAACTGTTCTAGAGCCGGATTGTGGTGGTAGTCACAGAAATCTAGACTTAAATTCACAGAAGGATGCACCCAAAACAAAGGTCAATTTTGCCATATGATAATTTAAAAACCAAAATTAAGAAATATGCCACTGGCATTTCAAGGCATAGATTATAAATTCAGAGGTTATATAAAGAATATACATTAGGAAACTGAGAATTCATATAATAAAATATTAAACTAAAATCTGAAGTAAGCCAGCATAGTTTCAGTTTACTAAAGGGAAATGGTTAGAGCCTTAAGAAAACACCTTTTACTCTGTAGTATTTAAGGTCTCCTGAAATTTTGCATTTTGGTGCAAACAGCTGAGAAAAAAATAACATTGGAACTTGATAATGCATTTTCTTTGAGGATCCATTAATATTCAATTCAATTTAATAATATTATATTATAATAATAAAATATTATTTATTATAAAATATAATTTTATTATTTTATATTTTATTAATAATATTAATATAATTATTAATATAATAAATATTATTTTAAAACAATAATATTATTTTACCTGTGCAATTAACAAATATTTTAGAAATGCTCTTACCTAACAATGGCAAGGACAACATGCATCATACACTTCCATACAATGCTGTGTGAGCGTAAATTTGTTGAACACTCGTGTGTATGTACCAATATATGTATATGTATGTATATACATGCAAATCTCAAGAGCCTAGAAGATGCGTAACACGCACATGAGGATGAAATTAACACAACAGATTTTTGTGGGCTGGTTTTTTGTGCGCAGAGCTGATGGTAAAGGAGAAGGGGTGCTAAAATAGAAAGGAAAATTACTTGTGTACAGAAATACATGCACTGGAATCGCATCTCTCAGGACTGTCTTCCCCCAGTCTCTCTGTGGAGTGTGGATTTCATAATCTCTTTCTTGCCAATCACAGTAGCCTCGCTCTCTACAACAAACAATGTGTGCAGTAAGACTGACTGGCCAGCTCAGGCTGTTCCGGCAACACACGGGTCCCTCTACGGACCGCTCGTCCGAGGAATAAAAGCACACATCCAGTTTCTCCTGGACAGCTCCCGGGGACCGCCCAACCTGCCAGGTGCAAAAGGAACTCACTGTCTTGCCTTTGGAATCTTCCTCTTCTTCTGTTTTATCAGCTCAGTGACTGGGACCATGACTCCCAGCCTAGCACCCTGCTTAGACATCACCCTTTCTCTCATCCACCGCAACCAACCTGTCCTCCTCCTTCCCCATCTCCTCTCCTCCTTCCCTGGGGTCTTGGCTGGATTCTGCATCATCCCTCGTTGGACCCATCATAGCAGCTTCCCTGTCTCTCTCCCCAGTCCTGTCACCTCTCACTCCCAGCCCCAAAGGATCTTCCCTAGGATCACGCAGAGCCCCCGCCATTTCTCCAACTTGTCATGCTGTTTCGGAGCTCTAGGCTCTTAGCCATACTGCCTCCTCTCCCTGGACCGCCTTCCTATCTCACTCCAGCCTCCATCTGCCCCACCCCCGCTTCCTCATCTTTCAAGCTCCCGCTCAGTCTGTACCTCCTCTGTGAAGCTCTTCCTCCCTCACCTCCATCAGCCTCCCTCGACACATCTTGATGGAATTTACTCAGCGCTCGCCCAGCCCCCCATAGCTCCCCGGGTACCCTGCGAGACAGCACCTGTCATATTTGTTCCCCTCACCTTTGCCATTTCAAAAGTCTGAGTGGGGTAGATCCTGTACCTCCCATTCTCTGTCTTTGTCTTCAGCTCTTAGCCCCCAAATTTGGGGGACATAGTAGGGCCCCACCAGGATTTCTCCTACATAATCCTTGAAGAGGGTGGGATCTACTCATATCCCCAGAAGACGGGTGGGACTCAACCTATAGAAGTCCCTCTGGTTTCATCTGCAGTATATCTAGCAAAAACCCTCCAGAGTGAGTGCATGCAGGTGCCTTACTTACTGGACTCTAGCTGTGACGAGGGGTCTCCTCTATTACCACGTTCCTCTGGGGAATGTGGGGCTGGGGAGGAGACCAAATGCTCACACAGCCGTATTTCCCTATAATGCTTTATTCAATGCATTAGTTCCCGTTGGTCTTCCCAAACAAGACTTTGGGCTCTGAGAGCAGAGACCATATCTTAATCATCTATGTACCTCCTGGGTCAATCCCTCTGTCTGATATCGAGCTGATGCTCAATGCCTTTTTGCTAAGAAACTTAATTTTCAAAAGCAACGTTTTACATCATCTTTTAATCTTCACGCATGTCTTTTACCTGAAAGGGTATTCCATGGTCCGATTAGGTAGCAGACAGTTACAGAGGAAATCAATACAAAGGAAACATCCCAGGCATTGTTACTGGCAGAGAATCGATGCCATTATGAGCTCAGCTGCAGGAATTATTTAACCTCTCTGCTTTCTCATTTGGAAAATGGTGATAATACTATTACTTGTCTCAAAGGGCTATAAGGATGAAATGGGAAAACACATGGAGGTGCTTAGAACAGGGCTGTCACACAGTAAACTCTCAAAGTAATGTTAGTTATTATTATTATTGCAACTGATATACTTTCTAGTGTACTTTATGGTCATTATTAGTATATACCAAAAAAGGGTAGGAAGAGAATGGAAAGAGTCTTTTAGGAGCATATCTGGGCTGAATTAAGTGACCTTCCTCTGTGCTCTGCCACCGAGCTCCCATAAAACCCCTCACGTATCTCTCCTATAGCACTTATTTTCCCCTAATGGAGTCATCACGATGCTGGCACTCATCACGATGAACTATCAGTGTGTCCATCCAATCTTCTGCGCTTCTGCCATCCCAACTGCGAAATACCATCCTAATGTGTACTTTAAATTTGTGGAGGACCTTTACTCTCACAGCTCAATGTTTTCACCTTTAAGTGTGATCTCATTTCTCTTCGGCAGGTAGTGACAATGCAGGGAGATGGACAAGTATCGCTGCTCAGGGGCGTGCTTGAGGTCATATGCCAGTAAGTACTGAACGGAGAATTCTGGTCTCTTGCCTCCCTGATGCTGACTGACCTACTTATCCAGATGGACTCACCTGCCACAATTCAAAGCCACCAAATACTTTCACGGTGACCTGAAGGATTGCCACCACCTAACAAAAGCGGATGGGGGAAAATTCCATAGAAACAGAAAGCAAGAGAAGAAGTCCTCTATACTCTCATCAGCTAAAACGTATCACGACTCCTCTTCCTCTGCAGCAAGTGAACTAAGAATGAGCATACTTCTTTATTTTAAAAAAATCTGGATGTCACTTTTATTGCTATAATTTAGCTGGCGGTGTCTTAGGGACACAGGGAGAGTCTCAAAGAAATATCAAATCTTTACCATATAGAAAACACAAATGAATCAACAGTAAGCTTGGGGATGAGGGGAAAAAACATTCAATGGGTTCCAAACACATCAGCTTAGCCAAAATTTGGTCAATTAAACATCAGGCAAATTTTGGCAAATTAAGTTTATAGCTTTCAATTTAAGAGATAGAAAGGTTTCTCAGGTAAAAGTGGCAACTGAATAAAATGACTTACTGCTGTAGAAAAAAGCTATAATAAAAAAATTAATTTGCCTTGCAATGTGCATGGAAGAAAGACTAACTAGTTGGGAAGTGTTTTATCCCCTTGCTAAGATGTCTACAAAGTAGTACAATAAAAAGAGTCAGACTAAATATTAGCCTCTCGCCCCTAAATATGGTCTCAAAAGTGAATTAAAATAATACGTGTGAAGTGAAGACAATATTTTAAAATAACCCTGACCATACATGCTACATGACAAAAGGAAAGAGGCCTAACCTTCAACGAGTAAGGAAGGGGGATTTGTGACAGAGCTAGTCATGCCCTCCTACCTGCGAACGTTAACAAGACTCCCCCCAACCCCAGTTATGGACTGAATTGTGTCCCCAGCAATTCATATGTTCAGGCCGTAAGCCCCCATGGGACTGTATTTGGAGGTGGAGCCTTTAGGGAGATAATTACGGTTAAATGAGGTCATAAGGGTGGGGCCCTGATCCATTAGGACAGTGTCCTTATAAGAAGAGAAAGAGACACCAGAGCTCTCTTTCTTTCTTTGCCACATGAAGACACAGTGGGAAGATGCCATCGACACACCTGGAAGAGGGCTTTCATCAGAAGCCAGCCTTGAAGGCACCTTGATCTCAGCCTTCCAGCCTCCAGAACATGGAGAAAACAAACTCCTGTCATTTAAACCCCTCAGTCTGTGGTACTCTGTTCTGGCAGCCTGAGCAGACTAATAGAACATAGCCCTTCTCCCACCAAAAAAAAGAAAAAAAGTGTAGAAATAAAACAAATATTGAAATAAAGGAAAGAAGGAACCTGGGATGGCATTATTAATATTCTGACACTAATTTTAATGGGTGACATGAATAGACAGTCCCACGAAAACACAGCTCTGATCACATTACACAAATACTCAACTGTCCACATCCTTGCTGAATTAAATCATGATTCAATCTGTTAGTTAAAAGCCCCCATGTGTTGGCATCAACGTACTGACCGCACACCACACAACTCGGCCTGTTTTCTGAATACACCCCGGTAGTCCACCTCGACGGCTCTGTTTACACCTTCCTTCTGCTTGGATGCTCTCAGCTCCACGCGTACACGGTTGCCACCCCTCAATCTTTCTCATCTTTCAAGGACTTCATTTCTGTACTACTTCATCCAGAAATCCTTTCCTGCTCCCCGTGAGAAGAGGAGCAATTTATCTGACAGATGAGTTTTAGAAGAATAAACTATGCTTGCCCAGTCCAGCCCCCTCCTCTCTTTTGGGGGGATCTACCGACTTTCAGAGACCATGTTTCTCCACTCCCCTCTGCCACGCCATAAGCAGGGCGGGGCTCATCTGCCAGTCCTGGCAGGCCAGCCTTTGTGCAGTACTGCCTATGACACTGTGAACAACGACCAATGGATTTGCTTGGACACTTTGGCCATACCCACCAATCCAGCCTTTATCACTAGTCAAGTTGAGTTTTTTCTTCTCCATCTCCCTGACTCCTGATCTATCTGTCCATTTGTTCCAATCACACGCATAGCCTAGACAGTTATTTATTAGGTCTCCGACAGTTCACAAAACTTTGCAAAAAGCTTTCCATAGCTTGTGTTATTCAACCTTCTCACCAAGCCCGTGAGATAGGTATAATGAGCTCCATTCTACAGATAAGAAAGCTGAGGCCTAAGTGGGTAAGCAGCTCGCTGAAGGTCACACAGCTAGTAAGCAACTGAACCTGTATTCCAGCCTTGGTTGCTAAGTACCTCCACTCAAACTAGTCAATGATTCCTTGTTAGAAAATGGCTTTTAAGGTTAGGCCAGGGAGGAAGCGAAAGCATGGAGAGTTCCCCATAGATTGTTTCCATCTGTTCAACCAGTTCCTAATTAGCAAGGACCCATGACAGCTGTCAGACAGGCTTTCCCAGCAGCCTCTGTACTGCCTACTTGCCCAGTTACCTTGGGTACCAATTTGACGTTTCTTTTTGTCAGAACCTGTGGTTTAATGATCTTTCTACTCCATGGCTATAATTTGAAGAGTTAAAGAATGGGTAATATAAACGGAGTTGAAGTTTCTTAGAAGAGCTTAAGCTCTCTTTCAGAAGTGAAGTCAAAGCTGCTGACCTGGGTAGTTCTCCCAGGTGGTCCTAAGTGTGCACTGTCTACCTCTGCGCCTTCTCCATTCATGCCTTTACTGGTGTGGCTGGCTGGTATCAGTTAGGACTCCCGGGGCCAAAGTCTAGAGCAGACAGAGCTCACTGCTTTGTACAAAGTCGGTCTCCTCGGCACTACTTTCTACCCAGGGTAGGGTAACCACTTACCGAGGCCAAAGATGCTGCCTGGTACAGGAAGCAAATTTAATGATGGGTCTGTTCACTGCGTCAAATTTTACTCTTAAAAGACACTCTTCACCACACAAAAAAAGGAGACTATGTGAAATGATGGATATGTTAATGTTTGATTGTGGTGATTATTTCAGTGTATACGTTTATCAAGTCATCCGACCGTACACCTTAAATATATATCCAACTTTTAACTGTCAATTATATCTCAGTAAAGTTGGGGGGAAAGAGACAATTTTCTCAGTGACTCTACCATCATATTAACTCAGTAGCTCTAATGAGACACAGGATACTCTGGAATCTTCCTAATGCATCAGAGGAAGAGGTCTGCCTGTCAGGTGCTCAGGTAGGAAAAACACCCCACCTGAATGGATGTGGGGCGTCCAATCAGAGGCAGGGCCCAGTGTGCCCCGGTCAAAGGACATCTTTTTTTTTTTTGCGGTACGCGGGCCTCTCACTGCTGTGGCCTCTCCCGTTGCGGAGCACAGGCTCCGGACGCGCAGGCTCAGCGGCCATGGCTCACGGCCCAGCCGCTCCACGGCATGTGGGATCTTCCCGGACCGGGGCACGAACCCGCGTCCCCTGCATCGGCAGGCGGACTCTCAACCACTGCGCCACCAGGGAAGCCCCCAAAGGACATCTTGACTGAGACGGTCAAGTTGAAGTCCCTGGCCACATGGTCCCTTTTCCCTGGCCTGGCATGGCAGTATACCACCAGGAAGGAGAGGACACAGGCAGGAGCTCACAGGTGTGTCAACGAGAGGGCCACGGTACAAACGCCAGCTTTCCCCAACTGCATAGTCATAGACCAGTGACCTAATCTCTGTGCGACTATGTTTCTATTTCTGAAACATGGGAAAAATAACAGACCGACTTCACAGAGTTGTCGGGAGGATTAAATGAATTAACCATTAAATGAAACGCTTACAACAGTGTTTGGTGGAAAAGGTAGCTATAACATTATAGGACTTTTCCAAAGTAACCGCGGAAATTCTCCCTGATGAAATTAACTACCGATGATGATGATGATGATGGTGATGATGATGATGGTGATGATGGTGATGATGATGACGAAGACGACGACAACTGACTCAGCGGATTATCTGACATGGCCTAGAACTCACCTAAACTATTAGCTAAGGAAATGAAGTGACATGTACATTTGTTTTTTGCCATCGCTCACTAAGTATCTGCTAAACCTGCCTCCTAGGTATAAAGCCTGGTGCTGGATGCAAAAATGTGACAGGGTCCCTGTTCTAAATCAGCCTTGGGACCTCAGAATGAAGTAGACCCCTGCCTAGAGGGGAACAGAGAGGAGGTTCTGACAGCCTGGACTCCACTTTCTCGCTGTTCATCCTGCGAGTAAAATGACGTGGCCAGTCAGTGCGGACTCAACATTAAGAGACAGAGAAAACAAGAACTGCAAAGCGGGCTGTCACTTGTGGGTACGGCGGGAGCGAAACACCCCTGTCCCCCCAGTGGTGTTCAAACACCACACCCCACTTCCTCCCGAGGGTGTGTGACACTTTTCAAAGAAAATACAGTATTTGGTGGTATCGTCATAGCAAGAGGAAATAGCAATGTTCAGTCCAAAGATGAACTAAGAGTTTTGTGAAGAATAATAACACACACACAGCCCTGCGTGTGCCGGCGCGACACGCACTGCTGTCGAAGTTACTGCTGGAGATAAAGGGAGAGGGAGACCGGGGCGGAGACCAGGAGGAGGAGAAGGCCGAGCGGGGCTCAGACGCTCCAGGATGGACGTGTGCATGCAGGTCTAGGCGAACCAGCCATGTCTCTCGTTGCCCACGGATGTCCCCACCTCAGAAATGAGTGGTTTGTAAAAGCCTGTTTGTGATCAGAGCTTAGAATCCGCGGAAACTGAAATTAGATACTATTTAGGTACCTGGACAAGCCCATGAACAACCCATTCATCTGTTAATACAGAATGAAATCAAAAGGATGAAACTAAGCACCTTTTCGTCACTGTTCCAGCTTAGGAGGTCCTCCCCTGGTTTTATTTCCTGTGACCTTTCAGGTTTATTGTGGGTTTAGGAGCCCATCTGGGGTCTAATTTCTCAATTTAAAGACCACAGATTACTCTGAATCTCAGCAAACACTGGTTGAACGGGTGAGGCGAGAACACGTATATTCTCGGCCACAGCTGCAGTGGACACCCGTCACCTGCGAGATGGGAACCCCCGAGCCCAGCGGTTCTCAAAGTGTCATCCTGAGGGACCAGCAGCATCGCACCAGCACCGCTTTAGACATGCAAACCCGCCAGCCCCACCCGGACCCGCTGAATTAGAAATGATGGAAGCGGGCGTCTGCAGTCTGGGTTCCAACAGGCCCTCCGCTGACTCGCTGCACATCTAAGTTCTAGAAGCACTGGCCTGGAATAAAGGCCTCAAGACAAGGCTGTGTATTTCTCTCCTTTATTTTCCTGGCATCCAGCACAGTACCTGGCACTGAGGTGATTCTAAATCACTGGTTCTCAACCAGGGCAACCTTGCCTCTAGGGGACATTTGGCAACGCCTGGAGACACGGATGGTCGTCACAAACGGGTGGAGAGGGTGGGACCGGCATTGGGTAGATTGAGGCCAGAGATACTGCAGACAACCTACAATGCACAGGACAGCTGCCCACAATGAACACATCAATGGTGCTGAGGCTGAGAAGCTCTGTTCTACACAAATACATGAAATGTGGTGATGCCAAGACAATTCCCCCCATTCATTCCTCCCTGTCTCTCATCATTTCCCCATGCTTAGTGAATTCTAGCGCCACAACAAGAAGGGAATTCGGAGACTTGGGGGAACGCACCTCTCTTTTCCATACTGCCTTCTCATTCGGCCGCCACGATTAGCACAGGAACTGACATGTAATATGTTCACTGCAAGTGTCTTTTGAATACGTACACGGATACATCGGTTATGAATGAATCAATCTGTGAACAAATCAGTTAGTTGATCTGTTCATTTTTCTTTTTGAGAGCTGAAAGTGCCTTTAGTGATCAAACTGTCTGCTGTCTCTTGTAACAGCTGAGGAAATTGAGGGTCAGAGAAATTAAAGCAAGTGATCAAATCTACCTAATTGGTGGAAGAAATGTTACTAGGACTCAGGTCTCCTAGGTCCTTATTTATTCATCTTTCCACTGCGCTTATTTTATTGTAGATATCACTTAGTGAGGAATATGATTTGAACAGATGACTAGATTTTCTCCTACACAAAATATGAGTACCGCCTACACCCCCCGATGCCAGACCCTCAGCCCGATCGCACTTAATATTTGTGACGGGTCCTAATTTTGCTAATTTCGGACACTGCAGCATCCTCACATGCAGTAGCAAGCATTCAGTGAGTGAGTGCAACTAGCTAACTGCTGATTATTCATATTCCAAGGGGGGCTTTTCTGTGTTCATCACACACACATAAAATATGAAGACATTAAAAACTCTGTGTCTTTGAAGAAAAAGAATGGTAAAAAGAAAAAGAAGTACTTGATTATGTGGCAGACCTCTTGAAAATGCCGAGCTTTGAGCTTCCCTGGTGTCGCAGTGGTTAAGAATCCGCCTGCCAAGGCAGGGGACAAGGGTTCAAGCCCTCTTAAGAGGAGAGCACAGTATTTAACAAATACGCTTTCACTGCTCTGCAGAGTAGAAGGTAGGTGGACTGAATAAATATCTTCATTTCGACAAAGAATCCACTACAGATTAGTGGCAAATAACTAATAGGCATAGAGCATTGACAGTTTACACACAGCTTTTCAAAGATGAGGTTAAGAAAGAGGTTGCTAGCCTTAAAAGATATTGGAAATTGTTTTTTTTTAATTGGTCCTTCATCACAGTTTTTTTTATGTAAATTTATTTATTTATTTATTTTTGGCTGCGTAGGGTCATCGTTGCTGTGCAGGGGCTTTCTCTAGTTGCGGCGAGCAGGGGCTACTCTTCGTTGCGGTATGCGGGCTTCTCTTTGCAGTGGCTTCTCTTGCTGCAGAGCACGGGCTCTAGGCGTGCAGGCTTCATTAGTTGTGGGTCGCAGGCTCCAGAGCACAGGCTCAGTAGTTGTGGCGCACGGGCTTAGTTGCTCCACAGCATGTGGGATCTTCCCGGACCAGGACTCGAAACCATGTCCCCCTGCACTGGCAGGTGGATTCTTAGCCACTGCGCCACCAGGGAAGCCCCCTTCATCACAGTTTGAGAAGCATTGTTCTCTGGTGCCTATTTGTAACACAATATTTGAGAAATGCAATTTCTTCTAGTTTTCTATTTAGCTTTTTATACTCTCCCCTTGGAGGTAAGCTCTGCGATTTCAGGAGTAATGTCTAGTTTTTGTTTTTTTAATAGACTTCATTTTTTTAAACAGCAGTCTTAGAGTCACAACAAAATTCAGCAGACGGGACAGAGATCTCCCATATATTTGCTGTCCCACCCGTGCACAACATCCCCCATCATCAACAGCCCCAACGAGATGGTACATTTGTTTCCTACACTGACACGTCACCATCACCCAGAGTCTACAGTTTACACAAGGGTTCACTCTTGGTACTGTCATTCTATGAGTTTGGACAAATACATAATGACATGTATCCACCACTCTTGTATCAGACGAAATATAGTTTCACTGCTCTAAAAATCCTGTGCTCCACCTTTCATCCTTCCCCTGCCCCAGCCCTAATAGATATGAAAATAAAGATGTAATAATGGAAATAGTGTGGTGCTGGCAGCAACAGAGTTGGAGAGATCACCAGAACAAAACCAAATGTTTTGAAACAGGTCCAAATACTTATGAAAGCTTACGAACAACGATGACAGTAAAGTCCTGGGAAAAGGAAAGATTGTTTAATAAATGGACTGTGCCCATCGGCTAAAACTTACATTAAAGCTGACATCAAAATACAATTCAGAGAGATTGATGATATTAACATAGAAATAAAAACCTCTAAACTACTAAAGATACTAGATATGTAGATTAATGATTATATCCTTTTGGAATTAGGAAAGATTTCTCAAATATACCATAGACAAGCTCCATAAAGGAACAAATTTCTATCCTATTTTACTAAAAACTTATATGTGTTACAGCCAACATCATCCTCAATGGTGAAAAACGGAAAGCATTTCCACTAAGATCAGGAACAAGACAAGGTTGCCCACTCTCACCACTCTTATTCAACATAGTTTTGGAAGTTTTAGCCACAGCAGTCAGAGAAGGAAAAGAAATAAAAGGAATCCAAATCGGAAAAGAAGAAGTAAAGCTGTCACTGTTTGCAGATGACATGATACTATACATAGAGAATCCTAAAGATGCTACCAGAAAACTACTAGAGTTAATCAACGAATCTGGTAAAGTAGCAGGATACAAAATTAATGCACAGAAGTCCCTGGCATTCCCATACACTAATGATGAAAAATCTGAAAGTGAAATCAAGAAAACACTCCCATTTACCACTGCAACAAAAAGAATAAAATACCTAGGAATAAACCTACCTAAGGAGACAAAAGACCTGTATGCAAAAAATTATGACACTGATGAAAGAAATTAAAGATGATACAAACAAATGGAGAGCTATACCATGTTCTTGGATTGGAAGAATCAACATTGTGAAAATGACTCTACTACCCAAAGCAATCTACAGATTCAATGCAAACCCTATCAAACTACCAATGGCATTTTTCATAGAACTAGAACAAAAAATTTCACAATTTGTATGGAAACACAAAAGACCCCAAATAGCCAAAGCAATCTTGAGAACAAAAAACGGAGCTGGAGCAATCAGGCTCCCTGACTTCACACTATACTACAAAGCTACAGTAAGGTACTGGCACAAAAACAGAAAGATAGATCAATAGAACAGGATAGAAAGCCCAGAGATAAACCCATGCACATATGGTTACCTTATCTTTGATAAATGAGGCAGGAATGTACAGTGGAGAAAGGACAGTCTCTTCAATAAGTGGTGCTGAGAAAACTGGACAGCTACATGTAAAAGTATGAGATTAGATCACTCCCTAACACCATACACAAAAATAAGCTCAAAATGGGTTAAAGACATAAACGTAAGGCCAGAAACTATCAAACTCTTAGAGGAAAACATAGGCAGAACCCTCTATGACATAAATCACAGTAAGATCCTTTTTGACCCAACTCCTAGAGAAATGGAAATAAAAACAAAAATAAACAAATGGGACCTAATGAAACTTAAAACCTTTTGCACAGCAAAGGAAACCGTAAACAAGACCAAAAGACAACCCTCAGAATGGGAGAAAATATTTGCAAATGAAGCAACTGACAAAGGATTAATCTCCAAAATTTACACGCAGCTCATGCAGCTCAATAACAAAAAAACAAACAACCCAATCCAAAAATTGGCAGAACACCTAAATAGACATTTCTCAAAAGAAGATATACAGACTGCCAGCAAACATGTGAAAGAATGCTCAACATCATTAATCATTAGAGAAATGCAAATCAAAACTACAATATCATCTCACACCAGTCAGAATGGCCATCATCAAAAAATCTAGAAACAATAAATGCTGGAGAGGGTGTGGAGAAAAGGGAACACTCCTGCACTGCTGGTGGGAATGTGAATTGGTACAGCCACTATGGAGAACAGTATGGAGGTTCCTTAAAAAACTACAAACAGAACTACCATATGACCCAGCAATCCCACTACTGGGCATATACCCTGAGAAAACCATAATTCAAAAAGAGTCATGTACCAAAATGTTCATTGCAGCCCTATTTACAATAGCCCGGAGATGGAAACAACCTAAGTGCCCATCATCGGATGAATGGATAAAGAAGACATGGCACATATATACAATGGAATATTACTCAGCCATAAAAAGAAACGAAATTGAGCTATTTGTAATGATGTGGATAGACCTAGAGTCTGTCATACAGAGTGAAGTAAGTCAGAAAGAGAAAAACAAATACCGTATGCTAACACATATATATGGAATTTAAGAAAAAAAAATGTCATGAAGAACCTAGGGGTAAGACAGGAATAAAGACACAGACTTACTGGAGAACGGACTTGAGGATATGGGAGGGGGAAGGGTGAGCTGTGACAAAGCGAGAGAGAGGCATGGACATATATACACTACCAAACGTAATGTAGATAGCTAGTGGGAAGCAGGCGCATAGCACAGGGATATCAGCTCGGTGCTTTGTGACCGCCTGGAGGGGTGGGATAGGGAGGGTGGGAGGGAGGGAGACTCAAGAGGGAAGAGATATGGGAACATATGTATATGTATAACTGATTCACTTTGTTATAAAGCAGAAACTAACACACCATTGTAAAGCAATTATACCCCAATAAAGATGTTAAAAAAAAAATACGTGTTAAACATTATCAAAGTATAAGACAAATGACAAACTAGGAGACATGATTTAAAGTATGTGGCAAAATGTTTGACAAATATGTGAAAAGCTCTTAAATATCAATAAGAAGGTCAAGCCTAATAGTTAAATATTATTTGCCCAATTAAAAAACAGGCAAAGGCTAAGAGCACACCTTTTACAAAATGAATATTATAAAGGCAAAATAAAACCATGAAAAAAGTTCAATTTCACTAGAACCTAAAGAAATGTAAATTAGCCAGTTCCATAATCCCTTTTCTGCAATTCCAAAATCCAAAAGCTCTGAAAATAGGAAAAAAATGGTTCTGTAGTGCAAACTAATTTTGTAGCAAAATCTGATGTGGGCTATTTATGATCTATTTAATCCCACTGAACATAACTGTTAATACCTTACCCCCCAATGCATAGCTTACTAGGAATATTTTGTACTATACAGTGTATAACTTTATTACCTTTATAAAATATGAATTATAAAATAGATTTGGCTGTAATAGTTTGGATAAGGGACCTATACAGTCTCTATGGAAGAAAATATGTGTTAAATGACTTTAAAATAATAAGGCAAGTATATGAAGGTATATAAACAAGAATGCCCACTGCAGCACTGGTAATAATAGCAAAATTGGAAACAGCCTCAATGTCCCCAAATAAGGTATTATTTAAATATATTATGACATATAACTACAGTGGAGTATTTTACAACCAGCAGATTATTATTCACTCAATTTACAGGATACAGTTAAAAAGAGATACTAACCATAGTGTATATAATAGGCGCTCATTTAAAAAGATAAATTTACATGCATAAATTTTAATGGGAAAAACTTTGGATCAAAAGTGCTATCTCTGGATGGACTGGATTTAGGCAATTCTATTTTATTAAAAATTTTTTTATTATTTATTTCTATTTTTTATTTATTTTTGGCTGCGTGGGGTCTTCGTTGCTGCACATGGGCTTCCTCTAGTTGCGGTGAGCGGGGGCTACTCTTCTTGCGGTGCGCGGGCTTCTCATTGCGTTGGCTTCTCTTGTTGCGGAGCATGGGCTCTAGGCACGCGGGCTTCAGTAGTTGTGGCACATGGGCTTCAGTAGTTGTGGCTCACGGGCTCTAGAGCACAGGCTCCATAGTTGTTGTGCACAGGCTTATTTACTCCACAGCATGTGGGATCTTCCCGGACCAGGGCTCGAACACATGTCCCCTGCATTGGCAGGCGGACTCTTAACCACTGCACTACCAGGGAAGCCCTTAGGTGATTTTAAATGGTTATTTTTTCAGACGTTTACAATACTAATTTTTTTAAAAAATGATCCTAGGTAACAAAAAGGAGAAAATGCTTTTCCTATATCAATTCATTTTTCACACCTAACAGTTTTGTGCAGTAGGATGGACAGTTCCCATTACAGTGAAAGGAGAAATGGATGCCTGCAGCAGTGGGGACTTTTCTCAAGGCTATAGAACTTGTAAGTGACACAGTCTAAGGCTCCTGATTCCAAATCTAGTCCCTTTCTACTGCAAGGTCACTGGGCACCAGGCCCCAGGGCACCACCTAGCACGCATTCAGATGCCTTGCTCTGATAACATTTGGTAATTTAACAAGTCACTCTTAATATCAATTCCTGGGAGATTAGTATGTGGAAAGTACTGGGGGGGCGCGGTTCTTAGACATCGAAGCCACAGTTCTTGATTTCAAGAATCCTCCAATCCTTATCATAGGAGATTCCGATTTAGAAAACAGCAGCGGTCCACAACTTCACTAATAGGTAGTTTAGATCAGAGCATATTTTTTTTCCCATAGAAATGTTACCCATGATGTTGAATCGACATACGCACATTTGGGGAAGAACTAAATGGTACTATGAAACCACCTACAATGGATTTATCATAGATATACTAGGAACTGCTTCCCAAAGTCCCATTTGGGACACACCCTGGGAGAGTAGAGTCAGAGATTCCTCTTCCTATGGAGTCATGGGATCAGATCAGGTCCTCCCCCAGCTCCAGGTCACGCGAGGTGCTTCCACGGCCAAGGGTAGTGGGAAGTAAGGGCCTGGGGGAAAGGGCTCTGGGGAGGGAGGCAGGAGTGGGGGAGATACGCCCACCGGTGATGCTGAGCATGGAGTGCAGACGTGAAGCAGGAAAAGGTGACAGAGGGCAACAGAGACTGGGGTGGGTGGGGCAGTGGAGACACAGGTGTGGCTGGAGAGTGATGCCAGGGAAGGTGAACCAGGAGAGCAAGGAGGATGAGGGGGAGAAGAGGAAGCGTGCAGCTGGTGGTCTCCAACAGAGGGCATCTGAAGGTCGGGGCAGCCTACGGCAGACACCTCACCACTGGCACAATTTCCTGCAGGAGGGTGTGGCCAATGGCCGGTGAGCCCAGCTGATGAGTAACCTCCAGGTTGGGCCCACCTGCCTCCTGCTACCGGCTAGAACTTGGAGGTGGTGGTGGCACTGAATCACCTTGACGATGCCCTGGACCACCTGAGCCTGGATGTGCAGGCAGAAGAGGACTGGAGGCCAGTGACCGCAGCCGAACACATAGACTAACGGGTACCACACTTCACAAGACTAGTAAGAAACAAATAAGAATATAACTGATGAAATTTTCTGAATGATAGAATGACTGTCCTAATAACAAAACAGAATTTTTTATTCTACTCTAAAAAGTCTTCCTCCTCCCGTCCCCCTTCTTCCAGCCCCTGCCCCTGCCCCCCAGACTGAGCAGCCAATTCTCCCTGTCCTGTTCACAGGAAGAAAGAAAAAAGAGGATGTGACAATGGGGCATCCGGTGTCAATGTCCTGCTCTCATCCCGCATCTGACAGCACAAAACAAACCCGAACCATCTTCTGAACACAGGTATTTTCCTGAGGTTTAAAAATCTGAAATTCAAATTTGTCCAGGTAGAAGCTCTGGGAGGGAAAGAGGCAGGAAATGTGCAGTGTCCCTAAGTCCCTCTGTCATGCTCTTGGGCTGCAAGAAGGAAAAGGCTGAACTCAGGCACCAGCTTGCCCTCCTTGAAACAAAACCTACAATATCTTGGAAAAATATGCCCGCCCCTAATTCTCAACATCTCCCAACCACTCCGAGGGGAGTGAGCCCTGGTCAGGCTGCTGCTGGAACAAGCTCGTGATGCTTAAGAGACAGAAGAGGCAGGGGCTGAAGTTCCTGGGCGTGGACCAGGGGATCTGGGAGAAGAGGACCACGTGCTCTCCCTGGATCTTCACTGTGGACATTCGTGATTGGCTGGACGGAAGTGGGAGATGCCCTTTCTTACTTTTGTTCGAGTTTAAAAGTAACATTTCATCTTGTTCTAAAAAGAATGGAGAGCAATAAGCTATTTTGTTAGTCTTTGCCTCAGTTTACCTCTTAGGGAAATCAATGAGAAGAAGGAACAGCAAACTCTGACATTAATTAGAAGTCCTTTTTACATATGTTTCCTCCATTTTCATGCCATGGTCTTGTGACATATCCAAGGTGATACTCTCATCCATATTTTACAGGTAGGGAAACAGGCTCAGAGAGGTGAGGACATGAATCCAAGGTTGCACAGCTAATGGTGGTGGAGCGGGGACCGGACTCCACTGCCACAGATACCAACCTGTGGGTTATCTGCTGTAACATTCTCTTCCTTTCTGGGGTCTGGAGTCTATTCTGAAAGCACGCAGAGCACTTTGATCTCCTGTACGGCAAGTTCTGTCCTGTAAGTAATTATTTTTAATTATGTCTGACTGGGTGAATTATACTGACATCTTTGTCAAGAACACTTTGGGTTCCCACTGAGTTCCTTGCAGCTATTCTTTACTGCAGAGACGAGATGATGAAAAGGTACTATTCATCCCATGCTTCTCTAGGGCTCTCAAAAGACACTTGTACCCCAGTTGCTCCCAACAATGAAGCTACACTTCTTGTCTTTGCAAACTTGGGTCAGGGAAGGGCTGGAGGAACACTGCCTTTTTCTGGTTCCTCATCCACAGTGCCACCCTTCCCCACATTTCCTCCTCTGGGACTGCTGCAGTTCAGGGCTTCCTCCCTGGTGATGGAACAGGAATAAAAGCCAAGTGATGGTCTCCAGGCAAAGAGGAAAGATGAAGAGGAAGGAGTGGGGGTGGTTTCTTCCCTGTACCATCTCTCACACATCATCTCCAGGAGCAAAGAGAATGGAACCATGGCTCCCACCAGGATCTACCTTCAGTTCCTGCCTGAAACGCCCTTCATCTTGCTCACTTGCTTAGACTCTGAAGCAAGAGTTGCTTCTCTAGGGTGCAGGTCCACTGCACTGTGCTCTGGGGCTGCCATGACTGGGGCCTGGGGATGGTTGACTCTGGGGCAGCAGAAGATGGATATGCACATCTAGCTCGACCTGTCTCCACTGATTCCAGGTATTTCCTTGCTGGGCTTTCGGTAAATTAAGGAAGCCAGGCTGGTTCTGATCGGAGGTAGAAAGCATTCTAACAGGAATGACCTCTTAGCAGAGAGAGAAGAAACATCTTATAGAAGCTGCTCCACTGGGAAACGTTAAACAAAGTTCTGGGTTTCCAGTCTACAGTTGGCAGGACTGGGTTTGAAGGAAACTTGGAATGGCTCTACAGAACCAAGGCTCCCCTCACTGGTTCCTTTTGCTTTCAGGAAATCTAGGCAGCACTAAAGCAGCTAGGAATTTCCTTGCTTAGCAGGAATGCCACGGTGATGTCACCAAGGTGACACAGGTCCGGCATTACAGTTCTCTCCCCACAACTCTGGAGAGGCTGAGTTGGAGTCAGACTAAACCTCCTAGTTGAGGTTCTAGGCTGCCAACTTTTAACTCTATTTCCAAATGACTTGAAAAGGAAGTACTTTCAGATTATTTTTAGTAATTGAAAGTGACGTGGCTAAGTATCAAGTTATGGTTCTCTAGGACTGGGGAAGAAATATTAGTGAATTTAATCATGAGAGCCCCAGTCTCCTTTCTGTTGATCCAAATTATTTTGTCTTGCTATAACTTCAGGGCTCATCAGTGAATGAAAGTAACATATGTTAGAACTCAGAGGAAGTTGCGTTTTCTAAAATTACATATATTGATCCTTTGTCCATTTGGCCTGACTTCTAAGCCGTCACTAAGGTCATTTATTTCTATAAATACTGATGACTAGGATAGACGACTTCTATGACCCACCACTAAAGACGCCTCTTTCTTGAATACGAAATGAATTGTTGTTCCCTAGGTGTTTTTCATATTTTTAACAGGAGTGTTATGAGACATCCTATTAAATGTCTTACTGACATAAAAATGTTCTCTCAACTTTTCTAGTATTTCACCCATCTGGTAACGCTATAAAAATGGAATTAGGTGAGTTTGGCACAAAGCCTAGTAAGTTTATGCTGTCCCTCTGATTACCAATTTTTTTTTTTAACAACCAAGCAGAAAATGTCCTGCTCTATTACAAGCCTATTTCTCTCTTTTAAATGAAGATGAGAAATTGCTAGTTAGGACTCTTTTTTCAATGATCCCTCTTATATTGATCGACATATTAAAATCACCTTCAAGCCTTGTCTCTTCCATGTGAAGTAACAGCTTCTCTTCATTCTTTCCCCCAAAAGTATTTATATTCAAATTTCAAATGCTTCTCCCCTTGCTCTTTAAAGAGTATCTGATTTCTATATGAAATGCTGAACTCAAGGGCATTTCTGTACAATGAAGTTTAAGTTCCAGGGAAGAAACTACATCTTTTCAACGTGTTCCTGACTCCCCATCAGAGACAGGAGCTGGGGCCATGCAAGGGGACCACAGCTCTAACTGTGGCCAGCTCTTGGTTTCTCACTAAGAATGAAAAGCCCAGGGCAAAGCTCGATGGGGTAAACTTGGGGAAATCTCTTCCACTCTGTGGGTCTCAGCTTGTCTATAAAATGAGGGAGTAGAGATTCAGCTCTCTGGTCTGAGTCCCCAGCACGCCACAGTGCACGATGGCTTCCCGGCTTGCCTGCTGTGCTCACCGCTTTGCTGAGGCGAATGCGTTTACGGGCAGAAACCTGCCGTCTGGAGAAACATCCTTGCATTCTGATAGTATGGGAATAACATAAATTATCTATTCAATAATAACATTCATACAACAAATACTCATGGAGCATGGATGATAGGTACTTCATCCGCGAAATACTGGCATTTTAGTGGAAGCAATAAAACATGAATACAACAGCCCTGATAGACACCATGGGTATCGATAACCTGGCACCTCTAACTTCAGGGTTAACAGCTCTCACTCTAAGACAAAAGCAGCATTTGAGTGTAATTCAACAACAGGATTGTCTGGTGTGCTGTCCTCCCCACTTTTAGACGTTCGATTGTAGCACATAAGGGCATATATGAGAAAGTTGCCAAATGAGCCAGCAAACCCACTCCTGGGCATATACCCAGACGCAACTAGACTTTGAAAAGATACATGCGCCACTATGTTCACAGCAGCACTGTTTACAATACCCAAGATGTGGAAGCAACCTAAATGTCCATCAACAGATGAATGGATAAAGAAGATGTGGTACATAGATGCATACGTGGAATATTACTCAGCCATCAAAAAGAATGAAATAATGCCATTTGCAGCAACACAGACCTAGAGATTATCATACTAAGTGAAGTAACTCAAAAAGAGAAAGACAAATACCATATGATATCACTTATATGTGGAATCTAAACTACAATACAAATCAACGTATCTACAAAACAAAAATGGACTCCCAGCTATGGAGAACAGACTGTGGTTCCCAAGGGGGAGGACAGGTAGGGGAGGGAAGGAATAGGAGTTTGGGAGGCAAACTATTGTATACAGGATGGATAAACAGCAAGGTCCTACTATATAGCACAGGGAACTATATTCAATATCCAGTGACAAACCATAATGGAAAAGAATATGAAAAAGAATGTATATATATGTGTGTATATATATGCATAACCGAGTCGCTTTGCTGTACAGAGGAAATTAACACACTGTAAATCAACTATACTTCGATAAAAATTTTTTTAAAAAGAGAAAGAAGATCAGCTTAACATTGAAGCATTTGATGTTACAAGGTCACCTGCCTGCTTTGTGCTTAAAGTGCTTATCTAAAAAGAATGGAGGTAATAAAGGCTACGCTACCTACATCATAGCTTCCTTAGGTATTCCTAGGAATACACTGGAAAAAAGTATAACCCACAGGTGTGAGGTATTCAAAGTCAAGTTCACATTCTTTTCATTGTTTTTGCCAAGTATAATAAAATAAAACTTTAAGGTTTCTTTTTTTTTTGCTTGGGTGCAGAAGGTCCCAAAGTTAGTGGGAAAACCCATTGCCAACATGTCCTTTCCCTACATAGAGCTCCTTCTGCGGGGCTCTGAGAAAAGTCCCAGGTTAGGAAGTCAGCTCTTCTCCCCGGGAGAGCACAGCCCTTTAAATGCCGGGCAGAGGGGCAGCCAGCTCCTGCCACAGTCCTTTGAAAGCTCTTCCTTCAATAGAGCAGTGGCCGGGTTTCTGTGTGCTCAGTAATTGGTGTGCACACATCCTGCTGTGTTTAGTTTTAAAAAGAAAAGAGGAAAAAGTCACACGGGTGGAGCCCAGGCATCTAAAACTGCTGCCAGCCTGGCGTGCGCTTCCCTGCTCTGCTTTCTTTCTATCCCCAAACGGAGGAGTAAAACGACATGGGGAAGGGTGGTGCTGGGAAAAGGTGAGAGAGGAAGAAGTAAGAACTAGGTCTGTCGTGACTAAACTCACCAAGTTTACTCTCAGAATAAGACAGCATGCATCATCTTAAAGGCAACAGCAACTCCTGTCACTCTTATCTGTTAGAGAGAAACTAACCGCTGTTTTGTGGTCACATAAGAAAAGCAAACACACACCTCCAGACACTTAAAACACTGTCATTGATGATGAAATAAACTCACTCCTAACGGAGAAGGTTTCTGACCAGGCCACCCTCTGGCCGGTGGGGCTGTTCTCCAGAGAAAACCACGCCTGTGTTGGAACGAAGACCAGCCTGGCCAAATCTGGGAAGCACCATACTCTCTCCTCTCATGGTCCTCCTGCCCTTTATTCTTTCTTTTTTTTTCTCTGTTTTGTTTTTGGAGTAGAGTTGACTTACAATGTTGTGTTAGTTTCAGGTGTAAAGCAAAGTGAATCAGTTATACATATATACAATCTTTCTTAGATTCTTGTCCAATATAGGTCATTACAGAGTATTGAGTAGAGTTCCCTGTGCTATGCAGTAGGTCCTTATTAGTTATCTTCAAGGGCATCCTTCCTGGTTGAGACGACAGACCTTGTTTGTCTTATGCGTTGTGTAGGCAGCTGTCAGGACTGGAAGGCAGAGTGCCAATCCTCCCCATTATGGGAAGGGGAAAAGTCATCTCTAGCCCCATAATGCTAAGAGGGTTACCATGTTTTCAGGTGGTTTGCATGTAGCTTCAAAGCAAGTTTCCCTTAACTGAGTAAAATTGATTATACCATTTATTACTTTATCTTCCTACAGTGAACCAGACACCTCATTGATACAGTCTGTCCCTCATCCCTGACTAATTTGGGATGTGTGTAAAATTCCACAAGGAAGTGAGAGATTGAAATTTACCTTTGGGAAACATATTTTGGTGAATGTTTGCTATATGTCGAGACTATTTTAAGTCTTAAATGGGTGTGTTTAAGTGTGTGACAGATTTTTACAATGAAAATATTAGGATTAGTTACTATTGATTGAGCACCTACTGTGTGCTAGACTGAGTGCTTTACACTCATCTAAAAGAATGCCCACGGCAGCTCTGCAAGGTAGAAATCGTCATCCCTACTTTACAGATGAAGAAACTGGGCCTAAAGGTTAAACAACTCACACAAGGATTTGCGGCTAAAAAGGAAAAGAGCCAGGATTCAGCATCTGAGTGCCCTTCCAGCTATACCAGGCGGCCAGAGTTTCTAGTTTTAAAGGTGAATGCCCTCAGACAACCTATTTTTAACTTTTTTTTTTTTTTTTTTGTGGTACGCGGGCCTCTCACTGTTGTGGCCTCTCCCGTGGCGGAGCACAGGCTCCGGACGTGCAGGCTCAGCGGCCGTGGCTCACGGGCCCAACCGCTCCGCGGCACGTGGGATCTTCCCGGACCGGGGCAGGACCCCGTGTCCCCTGCAACGGCAGGCGGACTCTCAACCACTGCGCCACCAGGGAAGCCCTATTTTTAACTATTTAAATTATTTTACATACCCCCCAATTAACCAAATGTAATTAAAACTATTTATTCTGACATTTCACTACTTCACATTTTCCTTTCGATTCGAAGTACAAAGGAGTCACAATGTATATCTTGGAAGAAACGCAAGGCAGCAAATGTCAGTATCAGATTAATTTCTATTTTTATCATCATGTGCAGGACAGATCTAAAGATCTGAGGCACTTCTGTGGCCCCTACCCGCCTCACCCATGGCCAGAGCACCCAGCACCGCGTATCTGTCTCCAAAGCAACTGTGCCAAATTGCTAACCTACTCTGTCCTTCAGGAAGGCCCTTTGTAACCGTTAAGGATGAGATCCTGCGAAAAAAACGAAGAATATATTTGTTTGCATAATACTGTGTTTCACCTTTTATTTTTAGACAGACTCCCAAGTCTGCAAGTCCTACAAATTATTTTGCTCTCTGGGTTCAGTGTCGCATAAAGAATGCATTCGTGGGCTTCCCTGGTGGCGCAGTGGTTGAGAGTCCGCCTGCCGATGCAGGGGACACAGGGTCCTGCCCCGGTCCGGGAAGATCCCACGTGCCGCGGAGCGGTTGGGCCCGTGAGCCACGGCCGCTGAGCCTGCGCGTCCGGAGACTGTGCTCCGCAACGGGAGAGGCCACAACAGTGAGAGGCCCGCGTACCACAAAAAAAAAAAAAAAAAGAATGCATTCGTTTATTTTCCAATCAATCATGGGGTTGGCCTCCCTGAACTATGTTGTGTTTGTTTCTAAAACATGCAGAAGCCTATTCTGTAACACAGATGACACGTTTACTTTCAGAAAACTGGGAGCGTTATATTATTTCAGGTGCCTAATAAAATATTCACAAACTTTTACCATTTATCTAATTTCTCTTGAGACAATAAAATAAATAGACATTTTCTATGTAATAAACTTATACTCATGGCTTTCTCAGTCTAGATAGGCAAGATTCTTTTAAGAAAATGAAGGATTTCAAAAAACTCTGAGTTTTCTCCCTGAGTACACTTCTATTATGAATTGGGGGTAGAGTCATTAATTCATATTAAAGAAAAAAGAAATTCTCAGAACAGACAATTTATGTATTAAGTTACCCTTTGGGGAGAGCTTCAGAGAGAGAGAGGTTTGGAGAAAAGAGTGAGGGGAAAATAATCTGAAAGGAGTTAAACTGTTTGTCATAGTTGCAGTTTTGAGTTTAATTCCTGCATCTATTTGACATCTATTCCAGAAAATTGGTGGATGGCTGGATGTTTCCACGGAAATCAACCCCACTCAAGGTTCTTCTTCAGATTTGCCTTTTTAATGACCCAATCATACTGTCAACTTAAGTACCAATTTGCCCATCTAATCATGCAATGACCACAGAATACACTGGTAACAGCAAGGAGTGACAGTATAATTAACTCCACACTGATTTAACTTTTATTGATTCAGGCAAAGGAGGATACAAATTAAGATAACTGGAAACTGGGTCGTGACTTGTGATTTGATGCTTTCAGCTTGTCCTCAATACCTGCATTTATCAGACAACTGTTCAACATTCTCTCCTACGTAAGACAGATCCAATCCCACAAACGTATTACATCAGCTTTGTTTTCCTGAGTGACAGGTCTGCTATTATTTTCCTCACGTTATTGATTTATAGGTGGCGGGGGCTGTGGGGAGAGCAGCAGGAAAGGGTGAGACAATCACTATTACAATGCTGGGGGCAGATCTCTAACTTACTATGTAAGGAGATTCTCTAATTCAAGCAAACATGATAATCATTACTGCACTCTCACTCATGTGTCACACAAGGAACTAGGGAAATGAAAAAGGCATATTTCTTGTACCTGGTTCTCAATGAAATTTATAATTTAGCAAGGGGAGACTTCCCTGGTGGCACAGTGGTTAAGAGTCCACCAGCCAACGCAGGGGACATGGGTTCAATCCCTGGTCCAGGAGGATCCCGTGTGCCACGGAGCAACTAAGCCCACAACTACTGAGCCTGCGAGCCACAGTTACTGAGCCTGCGTGCTGCAACTACTGAAGCCCGCATGCCTAGAGCCCGTGCTTTGCCACAAGAGAAGCCACCGCAATTAGAAGCCTGTGCACCGCAATGAAGAGTAGTCCCCACTCGCCGCAACTAGAGAAAGCCCGCGTGCAGCAACGAAGACCCAAAGCAGCCAAAGATAAAAAAGATTAAATTAAAAAAAAATTAGCAAAGGAAGAGAAGGAAACAAACATATATCATGGGCCAAAGCACTGTGCGAGGCACTGGCCATCATTTTTCATGTTCTCGTTAAATCCTCACATCAACCTTTGAAGAATGGGCTACTGATCCCATTTTACAGAGGAGACAACTCAAGTCTAAAAAGATTAGAGCATTATTCAGCCCCACGTTATAGCATACGTCAGAATATCCTTCCTTTTTTATTGGAGCATTGCCTTCCTTTTTAAGGCTGAATAATTCTCCATTTTTTGTACGTGCCACGTTACATTTATCCATTCATCCGTCAGTAGATACTTGGGTTGTTTCCACCTATTGGCTATTGTGAATAACGCTGCTATGAACATGGGTGTGCAAACACCTTTTTGAGATGCTGCTTTCAATTCTTTTGGATGAATACCCACAAGGGGGACTACTGGATCGTACAGTAACTCTATTAATTTTTGTGAGGACCTGCCATATCGTTTTCCATAGTGGCTGTACCATTTTGCATTCCCAACAGTGTAGAAGGGTTCCAGTTTCGCCACATCCTCACCAAAACGTGCTAGTTTGTTTTTTTGATAGCAGCCATCCTAATGGGTGTGAGGTGATATCTCGTTGTGGTATTAATTTGCAATGATGCTGAGCATCTTTTCATGTACTCCTTGGCCATTTGCGTATCATCCTTGGACAAATGTCTACTCAAGTCCTTTGTCCATTTTTTAAGTTGGACTCTTTTTTGTTGTTGAGCTGTATATAGCTATTAGTTTTTAAATTGTATTATAAAACATTTCAGGCGTACAAAATATAAAAAATAACTTGATGAATACCCTATACCTAGAATCCAACCTAAAATAGAAAATCTAACTGATATATTTGAAGTTTCCAATGCCCTTCTCTGGATTGAATTCCCTTTCATACTTTCACTACCCACCAAGAGAACTACTATCCAGACTCCGGAATTTATTATTTCCACCATTTTTTATACATGTAACAAATATCTGTATATCTATATCTATTCTAATATAGCCTATTTTACTGGCTTTAAAACTCAATATAAATTGTTGTTTATAATATTCTTCTGCAGCTCCATTTATCAGGTTTGTGAGATACATTCTTCTTGATACATGTAATCTCAATTTATTCATTTTCATTGCTCTATAGCTGTAGCTCTCCAATTTTTGGTCTTAGGACTCCTTTACCTTCTTAAGAATCACTGAGGATGCCGAAGAGGTTTAAGTGGATTAATCAATGTTTGCCACATCAGAAAATAACAATGAGAAGATTTTTAAACACATATATTAATTTTAGATAATAAAAACCCATTACACATCACATGTTAGCATAAGCAACATATTTTACAATTAAATAATATTTTTCAATGCAAAAAAGCAATGAGAAAAGTGGCACTGTTTTACATTTTTGCAAGTCTTTTTGATGTCTGGCTTAATAGAAGACATTTGGCCTCTTACACCTGTTTCTGCATTTAGTCTATTGACACCTGTTTCTGCATTTAGTCTGTTGCTATCGTAACACACAGCCTCTGGAAAACTCAGAGTATGAGACTGAAAATGTGAAAAAGGTCTTAGTCATGCTGTGAAATGAGTTTTGACCTGGGAACACCCTCAAAGTCTACAGGATCTCCAGGGGTCTCTGGACCACACTTGGAGAATCATTGCTCCTTAGAATTTCATTGAAATGAATATATTACAATTTCTTTATCCGTTCTTCTGTCAATGCTTTTTTTTTTTTTGCTTTTATTAATCATACAATTATGAACATTCTTGCAGATATCTCCTCGGGTGCATGATGTTTCTATAGAATATGCGCAAAGTAGTGAACTACAGGGTTCTGGTGTATACACATCTTCAACTACAGTAGTTATTGTCAAATTGTTCTCTAAAATTCAAAATCTGTAAATGTGTCACTAGTCTCCAGCACCTAAAACTTTAATCAAGGTTATCTCTGGGAGGCAGGAAATGTGAGGATAATGTTTTACAACTTGAAATATAACTAATAGTATGGAATTGTATCTTATATCTGGAGGAAGGTCTCCAGAACAAAAAGGTGCTTGTTAGCAACAGAAATAGCAAAAACAAAAAAAAAAACAGCCTCAAAAACGAACTCTGGCAGAGCTCATTCAAGTAATTCTAGGGAAGAAACACACCCATCTTTCT
This sequence comes from Delphinus delphis, assembly GCF_949987515.2. Lineage (NCBI taxonomy): Eukaryota > Metazoa > Chordata > Mammalia > Artiodactyla > Delphinidae > Delphinus > Delphinus delphis. Next base: position 153,748,175 of record NC_082684.1, read on the forward strand.
CTCCATCCTTTTCAACGCCCAATTCAACCATCGGTTGTTGAATTCAGCTGTGTGACCTTAGGCCAAGTTATATCACCTCCCTGGGTCCAGTGTCCTCATGTGTGAAATGGTGATATTTCATGATTCTATGGATTAAAACACATTAACTTCAAGAAGATGATAGTGTCCCTGGGATACATGACTCACACACAAAGCAACAAAGGCCAGGAGGTGAAGTCCACACAGATTTCTGAAGACAGAAAACTCCACAGTGGCAGCTTTAGGAGAGAAATGGGGCTCAGAGCTGGGAATTAAAGGGCTGGAACTGGAATGAGGGGAGGTAAGATTGGAGTAGGCACGCATATGAAAACAGTTCCCCTTTATGACAGCTTGGTCAGTGATATTTAGAGGCGGTGGCTAGATTCAGGGCCCGGGGAAATGCTGTGGCTGACGACACTTCTCTAGAGAGCCCTAAATTTAGAAGGAACCTGGTAAGGCCACGCCCACGCTGTGACTTGGCTTCTCCTGCAGATATGGCTCCGCCTCCCCTCCTCCACCAGCAAGCTTCCCTTCTCCACCTTCCACCAGCTGCTCTACCCTCTGCCCTTTGGCTTCTGCCGCCTACCGCTCTGCTGACCTTGCTCTCCCAAAGGGCACCAGTGATGTCAATTTCCAGATCCACCAGCTCATCCTGGGTCTTCTTCCGCGATATTGAACAACACTGCTGACTCCCCTCCTTCCCTCCTTCTGTCTTTCCACCTCTTCAGGCTACTCTATTGGTTCAACTTCCTTTACCTAAACTTCTGAAATATGTCCAGGTTTTGACTTGACTCCTTTCTGGCTTATCTCACCCACGTTGCTGGCTTCACTGATTCTCTACTTAGTGGTAACTTCGAAAAGGACATTTCTTCTTAAACTACACTTGCACGCCCTTCAGTCCTATACTTTTAACTACAAACTGGACACCTCCACCAGCTCAAGCACAGACAAAATAAATACTAATTCTACCTTTTCTTCAATGCCCAAGACTCTCCTCTCTCTCCTCTCTTGTATTACCATCCACTGAATCGTCCAACCTGGAAATACTGGAATTAACTGTGAGTACTCTTCTTTTCATCTCTTACATCCAACTGTGCAACAAGACCTACCAATTTTATCTGGTTATTTCTTTTGTATTTGATCCTTACTCTTTAATCTTTTAGCTTGAGAACTTCAGCCGTTTTCCTTAGATTATTACAATAGATTCCTAATTAGTACCAACCCCTTGTCTTTGCATGCTGTCTGTTCCTCCTCCATCTTAGCCATAAGATCTGCCTTTCCAAATCTCTTCCACGTTGAGAATCATGAAACACCCTCTCTTTGCCTAAAGTATAAAGTCCAGACCCAAAAGCCACATGATTTCTTCATTATGGACAAACTTCCAAACTTTAAGGAAATTCAACTTGGGCTAAAGATATCGATTAAACAAGACATTTAAAAGTATTTTGGTTTCTTAAAAATGTGTTCTTCTAAATAGTTCTGAATGTTTCAAAGAACCTTCAGCAAAGCAAATCTTCCCTCACACAACGAGTAAGATGGAAACAGACATATAATGTGAGTTAAAAAAAAAAAAAAAAGCTTAGTAGACACAGGGAGGGGATATATGCAGAAACCCACAGCTGATTTAATTTGCAAAACCACAGCTTTAGCTCAACTAAAGTAAAGATGACTTAGATAAAATACAACCAGAAAACTGAGATAAAAGATATGGGGTAAATAAGTTAAGCTGATGATTTAGCAAGCAAATGTCATGGATGTATAGCATGAAAGTCTGAGAAAGCGCTTTGGACAAGAAAGCTGATGGACTGACTCCAGGGAGCCCCTGGGAGCATGAAGTTCTTAGGGGACTCCCTGCCTGCTGGAAGAGCATCATTTCCTGGACCACGTCCCTTCCCTTGTGAGGATATGGTCACTTAGTTTCAGGAGGAGAAAGAAGATTGTTTAGGTTAGAGTTGAATTTTGAGATTGGCGTGGGAGACCACTGGTATTTATTAAGGCGGTTTTGGAGCCAGAGTTATATAGTGGAAGTCCCGAGGGCTTCAGTGTGGTCTCGACTCCACCACCAACCAGCTGCGACACCCTGAATATCTCATCTGAGCCCCATTTCCTCGCCTTTAAAATGAGAGGTCTAGAAAGAAAAACTCATATTTGTACTTGCTAAAATTCTACACTTATTTTTACCTCAATATTATGAAGATCAGAAAATGCTAAGAGACAGTGTTTATCCTTAGGATGAAACAACAGGGGAAAGACTGTTTAAAATTGACTAGTGGTATTCCTTTTTCAGTAAACTATTTAGACAGTACCAAGTGCATTCTCAAGCACCGCGAGGCATGTTTCCTCCGATGTGGCATGTGTGGAGGTTAAAAGGAGGAAAGGGAGTGAAGGCTTGGGGGCCTGGGCTGCAGGGGTGGGAAGTAATTAGATAGCCCTTTAGTTTCCTTCTACTCATTTGCCCACCTGCTGAAACTGCAGCAAGAAGCAATGAAAAGTTGTGGATTTTTTTTTTTTAAAGGTACAGCCCCTCAGTACTCATCAGAATCGGAATAGTCAGATTCCATATATCTATTTAGACAACAAATACAACGACCACCTACGAAGTCCCAGGCATTTACCAGTAAAGAAACCCAGTGGTGACAAAGGAGCCAGTGATGACAAAGGGCCTCACGGAGGAACAAAGAAGACAAGGGTTATGTATCACTTGGGACCAGGGAGGGACAGAACATGCTTTTTCCGTATCTCCCGACGACTTGTCAGCACCCTTTTTTACTTTTTTTTTCTAACCATGATTTTATGGCACTGAGTGCGTATCAGATGTTTTTCCTGTCCCTCCCTCTCCATAGAAAGAAAGCACTTGGTAATCTAAGCACAGGCCAGGTTCCGGAAATTCGTCTCTTTAGTTCTTCACTCTCTTTAGTTCTTCACTCTCTTTACTGATTTCACAGCACTGCCAGGATCTAATTATCTTATTTACATCCTGTTTATTTACCTCCGTGAGGGCTGAGACCTTGGCCCTCTTTTCTCCGCTGTATTCCCAACACCTGCATCAATCGCTGATAACGATCAGTGAAGGGCTTGACCAATGAATACTTGTGGACTGAATAAATCCCCGCCTGCTCCATCTTGTAAGAGTTCCCGTTTTCTCTAAGTTACTGATTAAGCCACTCTAACGTGTGAAGGAAATCTCAGCAGTACTTGCATTTTTAAGAGGATCTGTGTTTCTTAAACTTCTAGTTGGCAGAATTTCAGGTACTGGAATAAAGGGAAGTGAGGACTTTCAGGCGGTGTACTGGAGGGTATTTTGAGATCAGGTGGGAAGTAGCATTCCAAAGGCGGTCACCCTTTGATGTGCTGGGACGTCTGTTCCAAGAAAAAACAAATTCCTCTGTATTGGTCACAGCTTTCTCCCTCCCTCTATGGCCAAACCCATAAATCCTCTAAAAGTGCTGGCTGGGGAGGGCTGCGCAGCAGGGGCCCACGGAGGTCAGAAGGATAAGGTTAAAACAGAAGCCACAGAAAGCACAGATACGCTATATTTCTACCCCCAAGACGGTGCATCGTGGGTGTTATGTGCCTCGGTGGCTACTATAATTTTCCTACTTACTCATTTTCAGGACTAATATTTATATTCAACCTCTGAAAATTGTCCATTTGCTCAAATATGAAATATCTATTATATTTCTAGTTGTTATTTTGCAAACCAACCAGAAAAATAATAAAGTACAGAGTTCTTAAAATTTTTTTAAATTATTCTTTGGAAAATATTGGCAAAAGAAATGTTTTCTTTTTTCTTCAGTACGCGGGCCTCTCACTGCTGTGGCCTCTCCCGTTGCGGAGCACAGGCTCCGGACGCGCAGGCTCAGCGGCCATGGCTCACGGGCCCAGCCGCTCCGCGGCATGTGGGATCTTCCCGGACCGGGGCACGAACCCGTGTCCCCTGCATCGGCAGGCGGACTCTCAACCACTGCGCCACCTGGGAAGCCCATGTTTTCTTGAATAAGGATATCACTTTCAACGTTTCGGGATCCTGTGCTTCAGGAACTTGTCAAATAACAACAATTAATAAGTAATAGACATAAAAGGGATCAGAAAATTAATTTGAATCTTACCAGTGATTTCGTAGATATACTGACTAAAGAGCAAATTACAAAGTTACCTCAGGTATATACTGAGAAACAATTTAAGTATATCTCACAGCATAAGAATATGTCATTCTTCTCATTTCCAGAACTGCCTTATAAAGTCGAAGTTCAAACTTCCAAGTTATCACCAAAGAAGTTTAACCTGGCTGCATTTCGCACTCAGTTTTAATTAAACACACTTTCTTCTCAACAGCTCTTTGCAAATTACAGCTGTGTGTGTGTGTGTGTGTGTGTGTGTGTGTGTGTGTGTGTGTGTGTGTGTGTGTGTGTGTGTGTGTGTGTGCGCGCGCGCGTCCAGAGCTGATAGAATTTGCCATTTTAAAATGTGCCCCAAACCGTAATTGAGATATAAAGAGGGAAAGAAGTCTCAAAACTCATTTCTTAGAATTAATACCACTGTCAGGTAGTATTTTTAAAAAGTGAGTCCGTAGACACAGTATATTGCCACATTCAGCCTAAACCAAGTAGAGCATTAGGAACATGGACTACGGCGTCCAACTGCCTGCGTTCAAATCCCGGCTCTGCGGTTTAGCAGCTCGGCGACTCTGAACAAGCTGTTTAACTGGTTTCCTCGTCTGTAAAATGGGGACAATAACAGGACCCACCTCCAGTGAGTTAATAGATGTAAACGGATCGCAGCAGCTCCTGGATGCAGAAAAAGCTCAATCCAAGTTAGTTATAAGTATTAGTACTGAGTCTGATACACTCAACAGAGTCAAAGGAAAGATGGTCATATCTTCTTCCTCCACCATCTAGCAGAAAACATTTTCTCACGATGATTACTTCCTTTAGAGTTGTTTTGTCAAAAGGCGGCTCCTGCTCTTTCAAAGTGGGTCTTCCTCGCTGGGGATTAGCTACATCCTCCCTCCCCTGAGTCACACCACTTCCCCTGAACCTTGTCACCAGCGTCAAGTACAACAGTTTCACTTTGATGTTACTGAGTCAATTTGGCCCAGGAGGAAAGCTATTCAGACCAGCGAAATAAGCACCACCGTGGACTGAGGAGTGATGGTCCCACAGGTTTTCCCGGAAGCAGCAACTCTTCTTCCCTTTGCCCAACTTCTCTCCCGCCCTCTTGGTCGGGCAGTCACCTGTTGAGAAGGTGTGCAGCGGAGTGAGGCTGTGTTATTGTTTGGCATCGGGGTGCCCCGCCTTTTAACTGCACGTCCGGGATGCCCCGACAGGGTGCGGTTCCCGCATCTCTGTGGATGCACATGGCTGGGTCCGATGTCAGCCTTCTGTTTCTTCCTTCTTACCCATGACACTACGCTCTCACTGAATACTGTTTCAGCTCGTCTCTCGTCCTCTGTGCGTCTAGCGTGTTCCCTTTCTCTCTCTGCACGTTGGCGGTTCTGCATCCACCTTTGGTTCCGTCGCTCGGCTCACTCTTCACGGCTCTGACCTCCTCACACCGCCTTCTTCCTGTTTGGGGTTTTCTGGTCTTCCCTCCAGGCACCCCGCCACTCTACCCTGTGCGTAGACTATGCTGACTGTAATGCCTGAGCGCTTGCTCTGTGGGGGACAAGGCCAGGGCTGGAGAGAGAGACTCGGACCCCTGCCCTCAAGGAGCTCACGGTGTGGTCGGGGAGGAGGGGGTGTTATTACCGCCGCGGTGGCTTCCTCACAGGGCACTTCACCGGGGGAAGGATGCTTTCATACAGCAGGGGGTGGGGGAGCCTTTGCAGAGGCAGTGATGTCTGAGGGGCCAGCCAAGTGAGGATGCAATGGGAAGAAGTGCATCCCAAGCACATGGTCCCACGTGGAGCTGTGCTAACCAAGTGGCGGTTGAAGAACGACCGGTGCTCGGGGCCTGGTGAGAGCGAGGCTGAGAGGCAGGCAGGGGACAGATAGGGAAGGACCTGGCAAGCCATGTGAAGGGTCTGGATCTTATTTTGTAGGTGACACAGAGCAAGGCGGAGAACGGCAATCAGATTTTTGTTTTCGTCAGGTCCTTCTGTCAGAGTGAAGAGGCTCTATCTCAGAAAATAAACGTGAGGTCACTTTTATGAAACGTTATCCTATAACAGCCTAAATATTTGTGCTAGGCTGTGTTTCCACAGACGGCTGCAAGAGCATCTCCCATTCCAAAGCTCTTCTGCAATGCCACTTGGCCGGGCCCCTCCCTGTGATCTTGGCTGGCCTGGGATTTGCTTGGACGAGTAGAACTCCGTGACGCTCTGCGTCTTCTTAGTTTGGCCCTAAGAGATGTGAGCCTTTGTGTGTTGGGAACACTCACTCTGAGAATCTAATTACCATGAAAGGAAGCCCAAGGTAGCCGCACAGAGAGAAAGAGAGGGAGCGGGATGTCCCAGTCTTCGAGCCATACCTACCCAGTGCCATATAATATGAGCGGTCCCATCTCAGATCTGTGCACAACCTCACGAGAGACGCCAGGTGAATCCGTCAGGCGCAGAACCAGCCCACATTCCTGAGCCACAGAATCATAAGAAAACGGTGTTGTTTTAAGCCACTAAGTGTCAGGGAAGTTTGTTACACAGTGACTGATACCTAAAGCAGTAGTCTAGGTCAAATAAATAGTACACCACAGCCTTGACAAGTTCAGGACAATCGCATTGGTCCACTGTCAACATGTGCTAAGCTGTACTTCACTTAATTACTTATCACCAACTCTCATTTCAAGCCTATGTCACACTTAACGGATGAGCGCTCAAGCTTTTACAAAAAATGGTTCTTAGAAAATGTAACCCTCTGATTCCATCCTGCAAAAAGGCTAAGAAAATGCAGTGTGTGGATTAAAATTCCCTGGAATTCAGTCTGAACTTTCCTAACGGTAGTTTTCAGACAAAGAGCCAAACAAACACGTGTCTCACTTTTCGGACCTGCAGAACGTCTGTTGGTTCTTTATAATTTGCTTTCTTAGCTATATTGCTAAATGTCTTGAGATAGGCCAATACTTGAATAAACGGTGTGATCTCTCTCTGGGTCTAGATGTTTAGACCTAGAGATCTTGACTATTTTTCCATGAGAAGATATCTACAATATTTTTTCAGGAGAAAACTGATTTTGTATATTTAAAGGAAGATATATTCTCTCTGTTCTCAATACCTCTAGTCTGTTCTCGAAAGAGAAAGGCTTGCCCTTCTTCCTTTCATTTCAACTGAAATAATAAAATTCAAATATGATGTTATGTGATGACATTTCTCACTACCAGCTCCGCCTGTGGGAAACTGTTAACGGATAACTTTGCCTTCATTAATTTCTAAAATTATGTGCTAGTTTATGCTTGGCAATATTGGCAATTTGGGGTCAAGTAAGTTGCATTTTATTTTAATAAGTAATGCAAAGCCTTTCCTACTGCTCACGTGGCTTTCTTTCCTAAAGCACTTTTCATCAAAGTTCCCAAGTGCACTATAAATAATAACAAGTCTCAATGCCCAGGAACTAGGAAAGAATCCCTGTTGTCAAATCCTTCGTTTTATTGGAATGGAGGAAGGTTAAGGTATTTTGTGCTGAACCTTTGGCAAATGTTCAGGCTGCCTCTGCTCCAGAACTTGGAATTATGCAATTTATTTCTCCCTGAATTATTTCAACATTAAAAGGAGTTTTACAAAGCTATCTAGGACTGGCTCAGCTGCATGTAAGAATTACTCTGATGAAAGAGTTTATTTATGGCTACTGTGAATATCACTCCATCTGTACAGCCTAAATATGTCCTTAAAAATGCATGCTAATTTATTTTTCTTTTCCAATGACTGATGCAGAAGAATGAAGAGAGTTCCCATCCTGAGAGGGGAGAAGATGCTATTCACCACGATCCTATCTTCCAGAAACAAAGTCCACTGAGGAAATCAAGTTGTTCTTTTTGGAGAAGCGGCATTTTGAGAAAACCTGGTTGTTATTAGATTTCTTGTGCCACTGTCATCACTGACACAGAAGAAGAAGAAATGTGTTGTTATCATGTGAAGTTTTAATTTGCAAACTCTAAATGACAGCGGAATGATTTCAGTGTTTGGGTGACTGCACTCCCATTTACTGGCGAAGGGAAACTGTTGGCTACTGGTTATATTCTCTGTGCTGCACCTGTGCTTACGAGCGGGCTAACTACAGACTGGGAGCCGTGAAATGTATCCACTACTGCGCCACACCAGGTGCCTGGGTGAAATCCCGGTGTGACCAGAATGTGTAGATATCAAAAGAACCCCCGCCCCTCAAACAGCTGCAAAATATTAGGACCAGGAGGGATCCTACAGATTCCTCATCCGACTCACTCGTCTTATGGTCAATATGACAAAGCAGGAATGAGAACGTGGGTCTCCTCGCCCCCATTTCTGTGACCTTTCCATCTGCCTTCACTGTTAGATGGCTTGGGAAGACTGGCAAGGCCATGGAAAAGCTGGACAAAGGCAGGGGGAAGGATGCCCCAAGATCCTATAGCCTCTCTCCAGTCTCTGCTACTGAAAAAGACAACCTAATCTGGATTAATACCCTTGGGTGCCAACTCCCGTATGTCTTCATTTATTGCAAGAGAAATAAATGCAGGAAAGCAAGGTGGAGGGACTGGCACAATGGAACTGGGCAGGGGAGGGGAGGAAGGCAACAGGTGACAGGGTATAGAGTCTGGCCAAACAGACGTCAATGCGCCAAACTGTAACGACGTACTTGGCCCTATGCACCACTTCTGAGCCAGACCCTTAACATTCACCTTAAGCAGACAGGCCAACATTGCAGTGCTTAGGGCTCTTAGCACTAACGATTAGGCCCTGAAAAATGTGACATTCAAAGTCAGAATCCTTCTTGTTAGCGATGAGAGAAAAATAAAATCTATTCCCAGACTAGGAGAGGCTTCATGACTTCCGCAAATCAAGATGCGGTCTGAGCTCTGTGCCGAGAGTTTAAGAAAGAGAAGGAAATAGAAGACCTGGAATAGGTGAGCTTCCTCAGGAAACACTAATTGAATTCGAATATCGTTATTGAGCTCTGCTTATGAGCTAGACAGAATCTCAAGTCCCCAGAGACACGAGGAAGCATAAGAGGGAGGGTAACACGTTACAAGCTACACAGAAAAGGTACAACACACAAAGACACTTGCTTGGGTGACTGCTAAAGGGACTCTGGTTGAGAAGAGGCTCCATGAACACAGTGAGGAATGCACTTGGGGGGCCACCTGATTTTCTTATTTCCCAAAGGAAAGCAGGATACATGGGATGGAGAAGCCATTAGGCTCTGGAAGGAAGGGGTGCTGAGTCTCACACAGGGAGAAATGTCTCCCTTGTTCTGCAGTCAAAGATGAGCATAACTCTTTGGTTGCCCTTGTGTGATTCCCCCACCCACCCCCGGGGGGGGGAATGTCACAGTGGAACTCACAGAGCGTTTCCCCTGAAACATGATGGCATTCACACAGCAAGTATACTACAAACTGCCTCTGAAATCCCACTGGGGTGACACAGGCTTTTGAGGTTAAAACCCTAAGCTCCAGTTTTAACATTGTTTCAGCTGTGCGTTACTTGCCATTAGAAGCCCAGGCTGGTGCTCACTTTATTACTGCTGGGATTTATCTTTAATCTTCTTTAAATATTATGTTATTTTCCTCCGCTGGTTCCATATTTCTGGTTACACTTTCAGTGAGTCCCCTAAATTATTACTCTTTAAGCTATTTTTCTTTGAATACTCTCAATTATTGAATCTTTGGCATGCCTTTATTGTCCTAGTTCTCAAATTTAGTCTTTTACTTTTTACCTTAATGAAGTGTAAGATCATGATGATTTTGTTCTGAAGAATCCTTAAAATCTTTTATCGTTTCATTAAATTTTTTAACCTTTTACCCTTTGATAATTTCTTTTTATTAAAATAATTTTGCGTCTGCTGTATATCTGCATTTAATGTTTACCTACTGCCTCAACCTTGTAGGATATTTCAGAATATTTCAATATTACTTTTTATTTCCTGATCATTCCTAATCTTTTTGCCTTTTATTATTGGCATCTCCCAGCAAAGTGAGAAACTATGAGGATGACAGAGGGAGAAAATCATACCACAGAGATGGGGAGATGGAGTTTTTCCCTTGTAGCAAGATGCGTTTTCCCATTTTTTTTTTTTTTTTTTTTTGCATCTTCCCATTTTTAAATGTTTCCCATCACCTTCAACTCTCTGTGGTAGAATGTATCTAGATAATTCCAGAGACCCACAGGCAAAAACTGCTGAAGATGATAATGATTCTATTTGTGTAGACATTTAAACTACTAGATGGGGATTAGCACACAGCCCCTTAGACAATAAAGGTTCTAAAATGTTTGGCTCATTTATTTATTCCACTAATATTTATTGAGCACCTACGATGCATCAGAAACAGTGCTAGATACCAGGGATTCAATCAAGAATAAGAGAATGTGCCTTCTGCCCTCAGAGAGTTTACAATGTATTTGGAACATCTAAAGGTAAAGAAACCAGTATATGCTAAGTGCCGTGCCAGCTAACGTGTACTGACTGGTTGCCACACATGGGGCTAAGTGCTTTATATAGATGATCTCGTACATGCTTTAAGGACATGTGGGAGGAAACAACATCCTAATTTGGAGGAAGAGTTTTCCAGAGGAAAACTATCTAAGTGAGGCACTGAAAATGTAGAGAATAGCCAAAGGAAGGAGGGATTAGAGGTAGGGCAGAAATTTCCATGAGGCAGTAGGATGCACAGAACCACTACGGAACCCAGAGAGGCTTGGACTTGGAGGAAAGTGATGTGTGTGGTGCTGGAGAGATGAGGCTGGAGAGGACGGGGGAGTGCAGACCAACTAGAACCTTCTAATTCATGTTACAGGGTCCAGCTTTCATTCCAAGTACACTGGGTAGCCACTGGAGAGTTTAAAGCAAGGAATGACAAGCTCAGATCTGGGTTCTAGAAGGATCCTCCCAGCTGCAGCACGGAGGACAGTCCACAGTAAGAGAGACCAGTGAGGAGGTTCTGGCAGTGATCCAGAAGAGAAATGGTGCGACCTGCAAATAGCGTGGGGGCTGGAGAAGGCGGATGGAGTAAAAAGATAAGCAGGGGGTGCAGCTAACAGAACTTGGTTTGGGCTGAGCTGCGGAGGCGACGAGTCAAGGAAGACATCCAGGTTTCTGCTTGTGCAAGGACAGCTGATGCCAGCGCCAGACAGAGAAAAGAACGGGAGGCGGGTCTGTGGAAAGAGAAAGGGGAAGACGACACCTGCAGTTTGGGGCATGGGGTGCTGCATGTGCCCATCAAGCAGCAGCAAAAGAGGACTCTGGATAGGTCATGGATGGGCAGTGGTCTTCCAGGAGGTGGCTGTTAAGGTCAGTGGGCGGTGAGGTTACCCATGGGGTGAGAACACTGAGGAACATCAACCTTCCAGGGGACAGAAAGGAGAGCAGTAGCTTGAAAAGCACAAGAGAGGAAGGAAGGAGAACGGGAAGGGGGGATGGGAGGAAGACGTTGCTCAGAGAATCCAGAGGTGCTCAGTAGCTGTCTGCTGCAGAGAAGTCAAGGAAGACGGGAGAGGAATTATAGCAAGAATCAGCAAAAGGGAACAGGAGTGGGATCCATTCCCAGAGGCAATGCCAGATGTCTGTGGCCAGGACACGGAGGGTGAACACAGAGCAGCAGGTGCAGAGGACAATTTAAGGAGTCTGGCTGTGAAGAGGAGGAAAGAGAGAAGTAGCTGGAGGGAGGCACAGAAGGATGGCCTTTTTCTTCAAAGAAGGGAGGGATTTCAGCATGTCTGTACAGTGAGAATGGGGCCAAGCATGAGGGAGGGAAGGAAAATACAGGTGCAAGAGGACATAATCAAGAGAATGAGATTCTCAAGGAGGAAGAAGAAATGGATTCCAGAGCTTCAATGGAGGATGAACGTTAGGTGAGGCTTTTTTTCTTTTTTCTTCATTGTAAAAGACGGGAAGGATGGGAGGGTGGATCCAGACAGAGTTGGGCTTGTAGCCCTGTGATCTCAGGGTAAGGTGGTTTTCATCAGGAAAACTTCCATTTTCTCAGCGAAGCCGGCTGAGGGGGTGACGGTGGCAGGAGACGGTCTGAAATAGCTGCTGTAGAAAGAGAGTTGACCAGGCAAAGTCTGAAAGCCTGGCAGGTGCTGGAGATCATGGAATCACGCACCAGGAATTTGCATAATTGCATCACTTTGTCCAGTAGAAACTCATTAGCCTCTGGATACACACTGCGAAAAGGAGACAGTGGGACTCAGCTATGGCCCCAGGGATCCCACTTTAGAAAGGAAAGCGCAGCGCCTCACATGGCTCCACGGAGGCTGCTTCGCCCAGCAGCAGGGAGAAAGCTTCAGGGGGGAGGAAAGAGTGGCCCTTTTCATCTTTGTCAACAGCCCTGGTCTGTTTAATCAATACTACTTCTTCCTATGTGACTTAGTTCCTTAAGAAGCTGATGGGGTATATCCCAAAGTCCCTATTGCTCTTAACTAACGTGGAATATGGTTATAACACATTCCCTGAGAAGATGTCTTCAAATTGCGGGAATACAATCTATGGAGGCCTGAAAGCAAGATTAAATTGTGAGCCAAGAGATCAGGGTTCACAGTCATTTGTCGGGTAACCCTCGGTCAAGTTTCTTAAGCTCTGCAAGCCTCAGCGTCTCCTCTGTAAACTGCAGATGCCACCCAATGAGCAGTACCGTAGGAGGAGATAATTCCATGCATCCAGGCACCTGCATGGTGATCGCCCAACTAACGTCACTTTCTCCTGCCCTCCCTCCAGGCCTGCGCCTGTGTGATTCTATAACTTAAAAGGAACATTATAGAAAACTAAATGTCATGGGTCTATCATTTTCAAGCTTTTGGGTAAGACACATGTCCCAAACTCCAGGACCCAAACTTTCATGAATTACTCTTGCTACATGAAATGCCTGCTGGTCTTTTCTGTTCCATTCGACTTCGTATTTAAAGATATGCTTGTTCCAACACAGTAAGTTAACTCCATAATCCAATAACGGATTGTGTCTTGCAGTTTAAAAAACACTGGGTGAGAGGCCCGTTTTTCTATCACTGAAAACATTCACGGACCACAGAACGGAAAATGCTGAAGACTACTGCTCTAAAAGCGGTACACACGCAGCTGACGTGAATTTCTCCCCAAACTGAAAGAAAGGTCAGCTGACTTTCATGAAAGACTTGGCTTCTTGCTCACCTGGGCTGAGAAGAGTTGTCTTATCTGACCATGAACTCACAGCATTTGGCTTGCTTTGGAAACTCCCCCGTATCTTGGCAACACTCTACTTGCTACATGCTCATTTTAGCATCTACTCAGTGTGAACTGAGTAGAGGGCTGAGACGGGAAAGAGGGTAAGATAGCCAAGGGCAACTAAGGGGCTGCTCTTTGTACTTTCAACTAAAGAGTGTAGTTGATGCCAGTAGCACACTTTGAGGGGGAACTCTGGGCTCAGCCCCTCTACTCACTCACCAGCTGTGCTCAAACCAGACTGTCTTCCTTTCCCTCACTAGGATGTCATGCTCCCAGCTATCCTAAAATGCCATTCCCACCTTCCAGAACATCCTCATCTACCCCTCAGGTCTCAGCTGAGCCGTTGCTTTCTCTGGGACGTCTTCTCAGACACCCCAGATCTAGTGCTCCCATGACACCACGTATGTCCCTAGTACAGCGCTTACACACTCATTCTGCACTCATTTACTCACTACGTGCCAGCACTACTGTAGGAGCTGGGAATACGGCTACAGACAAACGCCAGCCCTCAGGGAGTTTATACTCTAGAGAAAGAAACAGACAAACTACACATATAACGTTGTCATATAAACTGACATATAACAATACAAATATTGGGCTGGCCAAAAAAGTTCATTGGGTTTTTCCATAAGACGTTATAAAAAAAACCCAAATGAACTCTTTGGCCAACCCAATACATGATGAAAGCATCACACTTATAATTTCCCCTTCATCTGTCTGCATCTCCGCCCCGGGTGGGTTACACAGCACAGCGTGTGGCTCTGCGCCTCCCAACAACAGCTTGACGGATGAAACCACAGCCATCAACTTTTTGGTTCTCTCCACTGTCCTAAGAATTTGTCCTGGGCTTCCCTGGTGGCGCAGTGGTTGAGAGTCTGCCTGCCGGTGCAGGGGACACGGGTTCGTGCCCTGGTCTGGGAAGATCCCACATGCCGCGGAGCGGCTGGGTCCATGAGCCATGGCCGCTGAGCCTGCGCGTCCGGAGCCTGTGCTCCGCAACGGGAGAGGCCACAACAATGAGAGGCCCGCGCACCGCAAAAAAAAAAAAAAAAAAAAGAATTTGTGTTGTTTTGGTCACATATGAGAGATAACTCAACCTTTACCTAATCTTCTGCACATTTAGTGTCATTAATACTAACGCCACGCTTACTTGATTCTCAACAACTATTCATTGCTCAACCACGAGGTCCTTCACATAAGCAGGGGCAGCCCTCCCTACAGAGACGCGGTGTTTATCTGTCAGGAGCCCTCCTGCCCATGGGTTCCCTAGTCCTCCAGGAGGTGCTGGAGTAATAAGTCCTCCAGTTATTCTTCGCTAGAAAAAGGGACATAAACACAAGGTGAGATAGGAAAAAACTAATTCAGGAGCAGCATCGGCCCAGAGAACCCACACGTCGGGCACCAAATGATTTGGTAAAAAGCTAACTGGTTAATTGGTTAACCTCACACCCATTAGGATGCCAACTGTCAAAAAACAGAAAATAATGGGTGTCGAGTATTGCAGAGGACGGGAGACACTGACACCCTCGTGTGCTGTTGGTGGGAGCGTAACATGGTGCAGCCGCCACAGAAAACAGTGTGATGGCTCCTCAAAAAACTAAACCCGAAATTATCATCTAATCCAGCAATTCCACTTCTGGGTCTACAGCCAAAAGAATCTAAAGCAGAAATTTGAAGAGATACATCCATATTCACAGCAGCACTACTCGCAAGGCAAAATGTGGAAGCAGCCCAAGCGTCCATGAACAGATGAATGGATAAACAAAATGTGGTGGATACATACAATGGAATATTATTCAGCCTTAAAAAAGGAAGGAAATTCTGCCACGGGCTACAACACAGAGGAACCTGAAGGACATTAAGCTAAGTGAAATAAGCAATTCACAAAAAGACAAATACTGTCTGATTCCATTTATATGAGGTCCCTAGAGTAATCAAATTCAGAGACAAAGTAGAAGGGAGGTTTTAAGGGGCTGTTGGAAGGGATGGATGGGGAGTTATTGTTTAATGGGTACATAGTTTCAGTTTTGCAAGATGAAAAGAGCTCTGTAGATGGACAGTGGTGGTAGTTGCATGACAACGTGAATGTACTTAATGCCGCTGAACTGCACGTTTAAAAATGAGGAAGATGGGAAATTTTGCTACGTGTATTTTATCACAATTTAAAATATTTAATTGGTAGGTCGTCTAGCTCTGTGGTTTATGGCAATGCTTGGTGATCACACACACCTGATGCTAACAGTTACCAGCTGGAAGAGCTGGGCAAGCGACTCAACCTCCCTGAGCCTCCGTTTCCCCATCTGCAGAATTCGGATGGTGATGGTGGTGGTGATGGTGATATCAAATTTATATAAGCTTCGCGAAGATTAAACATTGCAGACAGTAATGTCCGTCAAATACAAATAAAACTGAGTATAATGTCTGGCACATAAATTATAAATAATAATACATCCATAAAACCATGCCTTATTGCTTTTATTGGCTCTGATTACCATCAATATTATTAGCTTAATTCAAAAGTTAACATCATAATTTTTTTAAAAAATGATATAAATGAACTCACTTATGAAACAGACTCACAGATTTTGAAAACAAACCTATGGTTACCAAAGGGGAAATGTGTGTGGAAGGGGGATAAATTAGGAGCTTGGGATTAACATAAACACACTACTAAATATAAAATAGAAAACCAACAAGGACCTACTGTATAGCACAGGGAACTCTACTCAATATTCTGTAATAATCTATATGGGGAAAGAATCTGAAAAAGGATATATGTGTATGTATAACTGAACCACTTTTGCTGTACACCTGAAACTAACATTGTAAATCAACTACGCTCCAATAAAAATGAAAAAACAAAAGTTAACATCAATCTGTAGAAGTATGTGCTGCCAGAGTGAGTGGCTTTGAATATCCGCTAATTTAATCCCAGAGCAGAAATCTACGATTGCAGGCTTAGGATGTGCTATTCCTAATTTCAGAAACCTCTGGTTCTCATTTTGCACCAAGGATATCTTTAGATGACAGAGCAATGTGTCTAAGTGCTTGACAGGTTAAAATAATGAAAGATGTTTCCATTATTGCAAGGAAACACCTTATATCTTTTTTGCCTCGACATCATGTTTTCCTATGAGTTTCTCCTAATTTCTGCCTTAACAGTTAAAATACATATTAGAAAGCAAACCTGAATGATTTGCTGCTTGAAAACGAGACACTTAACGTTTTAAAATAGACAGAAACAGAAAGAATGAGTTTAATGCTATGTCATGTCACCACAAGACTAATTTCCCTACTTTTTAATTACAATCTGATTTTGGGCAACAAAATTACGTAAATATGAAACCACATTATACATCGGTATTCACTGGGACTTACAACCATTTTTTATTTTTATGAAATGATTTGTGAAAATTACTTGAAAAACAGATAAAAGATTGAACCCTCTAAAATGGAAGCCACCTGAAATCAAAAATACCCTTAACAGTCACATTTGATTACTATATCAGCAATACTTTCAAAGGCCAACAACATAATCAGTAACTCTAAAACATGAAATGCACTAAGAACAGGAAGTACTAATTCCAATTCCTATTTTAAAGGAAGGCAAATGTCCTATCGTCAAATTCTGCATTATAAGGAGATCTGTGGAGCTTTACTCCTGAATCTCCTGGTAGATTTCTACCAGAAGCCCACACCCTCAAAAGAAAATCCTGAACCCAGTCCACATGGAATTTTAGATAAAACACCAAATTCATGACACAAAAGAATTTCATCTTTTCCACAGAAGAGAGACAATATATTACAATGGCATGAGGGACCTTTATAGAAATGGCCAAAGACAAATGGGCTATTCGAGGGAGCCTCCAGGACCTGCTGTGAACAAGAGAAATCTCATCTCGGTGTTGAGATTTGAAGAAGGACCACAGTGTGACTTACTGAACAATATCCCTGCATACCCGAAAGACAAGTGACACAAAAGAAAGTTCCAGTGTTGACCTATGTATCTTCCAAACAGACTCAATAGGGAGTGTCTGTTGCAGGGAGGAGGGTCTGGGAGAAGGAAAGCAGCTCAAGCTCGTCTGAGAGCCACCTGCCATCCTGAGCAACCATCACACAAGACAGTGGCGGAAGCGAACAAGTGATAAGGCGGAGGAGGTGACAAGAGTCCTCCCTGGAAGTTTACATTTTAAAAGTTTACAAGAAAAATCACAGGGGCTGAAACAAAGGCTGGTGATGCCGACAGGTTACTCTTGAAATCAGAGAGGAAAGTTATGGGGGGGAACTCCCCAAAAAAACAACTTAATTTTGACTTAATTGCTAACTTGGAGGAGTTCCACAGCTGGGGCTTTGAAGGTTTTAGAAGCTCTTCCCATGTTGCCTCTTTAAATATATATACAGTTCAATCAGCACAAGACTAACCAGATCAGTCTGTGGCAGACACCTGCCTCAAACAATGGCACTGATCTCCGAGGGATTTCAAACAGCTGTGCATAAACTTCAAAAGTAATTTGCAACCAAATTAGTAAATGTCACCCTCCTTCCCACCAGACACAGCATTTTTTAAAAGACATTAAGTATCCGCGGTGAGACAGCCATTTTACAAGAGTTAACAAAGATAAGTTATGGGGGAAATGAAGATGGTGATTCACAAGTTTGGGTGTGGGGTAGGAGTTGGGGGGGGACCTTACGAACAGGGCTTGTCTATCAAGTATCCCCAACAGGAAAGGACGGTGGTGATCACAGCTTCTAGAGAACAATGTAAGGAGAGCAACAACCAGACTCGTGTTCAGAAAGGGCAGGGCACCTGCAGGACCCTGCAGGACCCGCACGTTACCGCTACCTAGGGATGGATCATCCTTGGTCTGGGTCATTCTCTCCACGGACACAGAGCGGTGTCCTCTCCTTCTTCTCCCCGTGTCACCACCTCCTTCCTTGTCAGCTTGGTCCATCACGGAATCATCTTTTCTTAGCACCACTCTGATCAGGACAACCCCGAAGGACGAGGCAGCTCAGCAGTGCTGATCCTGCAGAAATCCCAGCGTCTCCCAGGTGAGGCCGCCTCGGGCCTCTCTTCATTGACCCCGTGGGGAATGCCGAGCCGTTAGCATGAAAGGTCCATTTCACACTGATAACCGGGGCCCTTAAAAACCCAATAAAATAAAGACACTGACTCTACTTTCTTAACGTGTGGCCCTCAAAGCTGAAAAACATTCTTACCAAGGTTACAGGATTGAGTACCAGGAAAAAAACCGCTCTCACCCACAATTACGGCATGAAGCACCCCCTTTTTTTCTTTGTATCTATCAAAACCGGCCTCGCCCCGACAACGGCCCCTGGAAACAAACCAAGTTTGTTTAGAAGCGAGTGTTAGCAGCCCTATCCGATCCTCTAACAAATGCCAAGAAAACTGGTTATTTTCCTCTGCGGACAGGTTGCCACTGCATCAAACACCTCTCCTTCCCAATACGTGCCGAGAACACAAAACTTTCCGCCGCCCTCCTCCCTCCTCCCTCCCTCCCACCCAAGCCGTTCGTTCAGGTGAGAGAAAACCCCAGAAGCAAGAGGAGGCGGCCCGGCCCCTTCCCCAGTGGCCTCCGCCCGGCCAAGGTCCGCGCATCCCGGGCACCCCGCGCGCGAGAAACCACGGAAACTAGACCCAAAGTTTGCGGCTCGAGTGGCCGTTTCCGAGTTCGCCATCAGCCTACTCGCCCCTTCCTGGACCGGCTGGGAGCCAGAGCCCGAGCTGGGTGGCCACCCCCCGCCCCTCGCAGGGCGCACGGCCCCGGCCCCGCGGCTCCTGCCCTCCCGGTCGGCGCCCGGCGCAGGGACCTACCTGCGGGCGACAGCGGCCCGAGCTCGCGGCTGGGCGGCGGCGGCGGCGGTGGCTGCGCGGGAGCGGGGTGCCGGCGCGGTGGGTGCGCCCGCGGGCGGCGCCGGCCAGAGGGCGCTAGTCACCCCGCGGCCCCACCGCCGAGCCTGCTCCCCCGACACCCTCCCCGGAGTCGCGGCCCGCGCACCACCCGCCGCGCGCAGCTCTCCTCTAGGGCCCGCCCAGCGCTCCTCCCCGCGCTTCCGCTCGCGGCGGCTTCGGCCCTGAGACCAGGACCCATCCCCGCGCTGGGGATACTGAGCCAGGCGCCGCGCGCGGGCAGAGGGGCCCCGAGTCCACGTGACTCTCCATCCAACCAAACCGAAAAGCGAAACGAGCCTTCCCACGGGAAGGCTCGAGGTCATTAGGTAAAATGAACTTCAGCTGTTTTGCCAGCTTTTCCACTAGAAAGGACTAGAACCCTGTTCTTTTAAAACGACCCACCTGAGAAGGATTTGGTGCCGTTCTGTCCGCTAGATAATCTTTCCTCGGTTGTGGCCTACCTCTGACTGTTCCTGCTCAGTCGTTTTATATATCATTTCCAAGTTGCCTTGCTTTGAACTTGACAGCCCTTGAAGCTGCAGTGCAATGTCTTATCAGTGCATTTGTCATTGGAAGATTTTACGCCTGGTTTGTGGTACTGATGATCGTGATGAGGATAGTTGGGGTGCTTTTTCCTGTGCTCTGTAGAATTAACTTTTCATTCAGGTTAGAAAATCTATATACTGGTTACCAGTACTGCAGGGCCGTTCCCTCTCAATTAGGCCACGAAATGATTAAAATGTACTTGCTGTAGGCTTTTGTTGCTATAATATACTAAGCCCAGGTTAGTTTAAGAAATAAAACAATAGTCCTTTGTTTTGTCTTTTTTTTCTTTTTTCTTTTTTTTTTAAGAGAGGGAGATTAAAAATGTATGGAAGAGCCTAACCTTGGATCAGCGCGCTTCCGATCATGCAAGTATAGACCGTCAGCTGACTACAGCTCAGACTACAGCTAGTCCCAAACTTCTAAAGATGAAAAACTGAGGCCCAGAAGGGTTTACTGACTTAATTCACATAGCTGCCTTGTGGCAGGCCTGTGCTGGGAAGCCAGATATGCTGACTTTACCCCCTAATCTGTATAAATTCAGCAAAGCAAACGCACACACCTTTTACAGATAAAAATATATTCCCTGAAAAGTTTGCTGTCTCTCACACTTATCAATATGTAACAGCACTGCATGGACCCTGGGGCCAGGATCATCCAACAGAGAGGCTGCCACCTCTTGGAAGATAGTAGCCAGGAGGTGTGAGTGTGGACAGACATTGGCTGTGTGGGCTCACTGTGATGTCACCAGAGCCTGGCACACAGTAGGCGCCCATTGTATATATGCTATTGAGATTTGGTGGGAAGATGCATCTATGGCTGAGAACAAGGTGGCAGAGCTGGAGAAACGACCCCCACTGAGAGGCCCAGCTTCTCTCTGGGAAACCTCCTGGTTCGAGATGCCTTCCTCCTGGCTCTCCACAACCATCCTTAAGCAGAGCCTGTCACACGGAAGAGAGATGGCAGACTGCCAGAGGCTGCAGGGCCTGGGAGACAGCAAACCCACTCATTCCTCCTTGCTGGGGTTTTCAATGACTATTTGAGAAATGACTATTTGAGAAGGTTAAATATTAATCACATGTAGGGGCTCAAGGGAAAGTCATATGTCCTTTTAATTTAGTCAGTAGTCTGTGGCTTTTAAAAAGTTTCAAATGATGATGATGATGATCATATACTGAGTATCTACCAGTGGCTGTAATGAGCACTTTTCATTTTTTTAATTAGTTATTTTTGTGATGAGCACTTTTTTTTTTTTTGCGGTACGCGGGCCTCTCACTGTTGTGGCCTCTCCCGTCACGGAGCACAGGCTCTGGACGCTCAGGCTCAGCGGCCATGGCTCACGGGCCCAGCCGCTCCGCGGCATGTGGGTTCCTCCTGGACCGGGGCACGAACCCGTGTCCCCTGCATCGGCAGGCGGACTCTCAATCACCGCGCCACCAGGGAAGCCCTGTGATGAGCACCTTTGCTGCACTATTCATTTAATCCTCACAACAATCTTAAGAGGTGGATATTATATCCTCATTATCATCACTATCATCATCTCTATTTTAGAGACGAGAATAATGCAGCTTAGAAGGATTATGCAGCTTGCCCACAATCGTATAGTTAATAAAGTACCACAACCAGGGGCTCCCCTGGTGGCGCAGTGGTTGAGAGTCCACCTGCCGATGCAGGGGACACCGGTTCGTGCCCCGGTCCAGGAAGATCCCACATGCCGCGGAGCGGCTGGGCCCGTGAGCCATGGCCGCTGAGCCTGCGCGTCCGGGGCCTGTGCTCCGCAACGGGAGAGGCCACAACAGTGAGAGGCCCGCATACAGCAAAAAAAAAAAAAAAAAGTACCACAACCAGTATTCAAACTCAAGCCAGTCTGAAACGGCTCCCTTAGGCACTGTTGAATACTGCCTCCATTCTATAGCCATACCCTCCTTCTTCTGCTTCTCTCTCTTTTGGACAATGGTCCCTGGAGACCCGTGCTACTCTACTATATAACCATATAGTCCTACGATTGGAAACCCATTAATCTGAAGACTGGATCTTTTAAAACAATATTCAACAAATGTCTAGAAAGGCGTTGTTGTTGTTGTTGTGTTGAATCTCATCTAAAAGAAAAAAAAAATCCCGATTTGTTCTTGTTACATGTAGGCGTTAGGGATACCTGTAGACCTTTCTGACCCCAGCATCCTGTATAGCCAGCCTTCCCTTCCCCAGACTACAAGGCATTTCTGTTTTGTGTCAGACTTTGTCTCATTGTTTTATAAACATGGCTGCTGCTCAGAAGTTCTCCACACCTTTATTTCCTGGAAGAGGAAATTGCATTTCCGGGAGGGGCTTACATGTGGGTGGTGAGGTTCCACTCATTACGTTAAACACACCCGAACTTTCAGTTCTGTACTTCTTTCCCCGCTTCACCTTCTGCCCTGAACTTTCCTGGAATCGTGCTGAGAATAAGACTGTGGGGCAGCTTTTTCAGTTTCCTTTAGCTGGGAAAGACATGATTTCTCCTCTGGATCCAGAGCTAAGGAATAAATGACTCTCTGGAATCTTATCTCTGGGGACATCTCAATCCATCTTCCTTCTACTTGGGATTTGCAAAAGGGAGCTGAAGACATCTCTTTGCTTTTAATTTGGACCTGGTGGATGGTTAAGCTCTACCTCCCAAACAGGCCAGCTCTGACACCCTTCTGTGAAACTGACCTTGGGATTGAAATTAAAAAGAAAACATTCTTATTATGGACCTCAATTTGGAGAAAGACGGTATTAGGGAGAAGTAGGATATGATCCCACAGACAGTTTGAACAGAGGATAATTTCGCAAGGACCCTTCTGTCTGTGCAGAAAGTCACCACTCGGAGGAAACCAGTTCGGACAATTTCATGAGGAGTTTATAAAGTGGTCCACCTCAACACCCAGAAGAATCAGCATGGAATTGGAAGACAATGACCTACCCTGACTGAAGATTTGATAAACATGTTGTGTCTGGTGTAAGTTTATTCAGAAAATGTCAAAATTATTCTAGGAGCTACGGGTGAAAGAGGCACAGACAAAAAACAGATATTTTCTTGTAAAACACAGGGAATATAGCCATTATTCTATAATAATTATACATAGAGTATAACCTATAAAAATTTAGAATCACTGTATTGTACACCTGAAAATAACATATTATCAATCAACTATACCTCAATAAAAATACCACTGCCTCTAATAAAAACAGGTATTTTAAATCCACAGCTTGGACAAGGGAAAGGGAGATTTTTTTCCCCTTTCCCTCCAACTTTATAGACATTCAAGTGGGAAAAAAGGATAACAATTAGAAATTTTTATTGCCAGAGGAGAGCTCTAAACCGGGAAGCAAAAATTGGTCCTCCCCTTAGGGAGTAAGTAAACCTTGATTACTGTTGATAGTAAGATTGATATCAACTCTTCCAAACTATGAGGGGGAATGGTGAAAGGTGAATGCAAATTTTATCCTGAAATAAAAAAGGAACAATGTTCATAATCTGGTATGTTTGAGAGTTCTGCTGTTATTATACATGCTTAGTAATGTTAAGCTAATTTTAAAATCTTAGACAACGTAGGGGAGGTAGGTGTTTTGTCTCCATTTAAGAAAGAGATGATGAGTGCACCTAACATAAGCTAAAACTTATTGTGCATTTATGGCGGGTGTCCAGGCATGGTGCCCAGCACTTTGTTTAAGTTACTTAATTTGATTCTTACAACAAGTCCCGTGAGATGAGTAATATCCTCTTCATTTTCCAGATAGGACAGCTGAGCTTCAGAGGTCAAATAAATGATTTGCCAGGTTCATTGAGCCAATAAGTGTGGGGTATGGCTTGACTCCCAGTCTGTTGACCCCCAAAGCCATGATTTTTGCCATCATGCACAGAGACAAGAGCTGAAATTATAGCCTTATTCTCGAAACGCTAAATGAATCGTGTATGTTTACAGATGTCCTGATGAATACAGTATTCTAAGAAGAATTAACACATGTGTAGATGACCAGTTGTAAATTAGAATGTATCAAAATGCCCACTTAATACAGCCATAGGAAATAAAACAAATAAAAATTTTAATCTTTAATGATGCAGGACGCTTAGAGTAAATCATTTTTCCTGAGCATCAAATATTGTTACATCATAAAGAAATTGAGCATGAAAGTGTTTCTTTTTTTTAAGGTAGAGAGTTATAAAAACACAATATTGCTGTCTTTTTTTTAATTTAACATCTTTATTGGAGTATAATTGCTTTATAATGGTGTGTTAGTTTCTTCTTTATAACAAAGTGAATCAGCTATACATATACATACATCCCCATATCTCCTCCCTCTTGCATCTCCCTCCCACCCTCCCAATCCCACCCCTCTAGGTGGTCACAAAGCACCAAGCTGATCTCCCTGTGCTATGCAGCTGCTTCCCACTAGCTATCTATTTTACATTTGGTAGTGTATATATGTCCATGCCACTCTCTCACTTTGTCCCAGCTTACCCTTCCCCCTCCCCGTGTCCTCACGTCCATTCTCTACGTCTGTGTCTTTATTCCTGTCCTACCCCTAGGTTCGTCATAACTTTTTTTTTTTTAGATTCCATATATATGTGTTAGCATACGGTATTTGTTTTTCTCTTTCTGACTTACTTCACTCTGTATGTGCTATCTTGTTTTAGTTGTGGCTTCTGAAGTCCTTAGGCACCATTTTTTAAAAGTCATCCCTGCCCCTAAAGAGACTCCAATTGTAACATAAGTATCTGAATCAGATAGTGAATGGTAACGTTTTCAATGTTTTAATATGGATACCAGTTAACACAATAAACTTCTGGTGTGTTTGTAAGGTCTAAGGATAGAATCAGGGAGAAAGGAAAGGTCCAGAATCTCTGAGGATCCACAGATACGTTTTGGATTTGGTGAGTCCAGGTATATCAGCAAAATGAGTATGGCCCCAATGGATATAAAACTTTGTCTGAAATTAAAGGGAGACTGACTAGATAGAATCATCTATACAGAGCACGTTTTTTAGTGATTCTCTTCCACCAGTGGAAAAACAACAGCAAACTGAAAGTGCAAAAGACCGTACATTTTGATGAGAAATCCTCCCCAGGGAGGATTAATAAATCTGAGAATTAATCTGTGAATTCTGGAGGGAGAAATTAAGATGAAACTTTGGTCATCTTTATAAATTTGATTATTGCAATTCTACGATTTGACACCGCACAATTACCCTTAGATCTGGAAATCAGTGAAGGCACGTTAGAGTAAAGTGCTTTGTTTCTCAGTCTCCTTTTTGAAAAAGCAAATAACACACCTGCCCCTCATTACTCCCTTTTTCTTCAATCCACACCTCTCAAACACATGTTGTTTATGGTTTTATTCTGCCATTAAAACACACACACACACACACACACACACACACACACACACACACACAGATGGAGGGAGGGGATTTATGTTGGACTACATGGGGTTATTCTGTCAGGTTTCTTTGAGCTATAAAAGGCCAAGAATAAATGCCAATTAATAGGAAGTTCTAATTGTTAGTGATGGGGAATGTAATAGAATTTGCTTCTAGTACTCGTTGCTGATTTAATAGAGTCATTGCTATAAAAAATTCAAATATTCTCGAGGAAGTCATACACTGATGGCACAGGAAAACGCTGACAGTCAAGAATTTCTTCTTTGCGTTCAGCTTTCCTGACTACACAATAGTTTCAACCATTCAGTTTAAAGTAAATATTTTGCGAAATGAAAATATAAGTAATTTCTTTTTTTCCTCAATGGTTAGGATAGTGGCCTAATGAGGCTAAATTGACCATATTTGGCTGTGCTGTGAGTCGGAGGTGCTCTGTTGCATGCTCCCACTTCATCCCCCAACCCCAGCATCTCATCCCTGAAACGTTTGTTTTTAGCCCCAAATGGTGACGCTCAAGACTGGTTATTTCTTTTCTTTTTTTTTTACATCTTTATTGGAGTATAATTGCTTTACAATGGTGTGTTAGTTTCTGCTTTATAACAAAGTGAATCAGTTATACATATACATATGTTCCCATATCTCTTCCCTCTTGCGTCTCCCTCCCTCCTACCCTCCCTATCCCACCCCTCTAAGTGAAGACCGGTTATTTCTTTAAACTTACATTGGCTCATATGTTGTAAGTAGATCCAAGCTGATATTTCTTTCCTTCCTTCCTTCCTTCCTTCCTTTCCTTCTTTCCTTTCTTTCCTTTCCTTCCTTCCTCCCTTCTTTCCTTCTTTCTATCCTTCTCTCTTTCTTTCGCTCTTTCTCTTTCTTTCCCCACTCTCCCTCCCTCCCTTCCTTTCTTTCTTTTTCTTTTGTTTTTTCCTGTCTTTTCTTTTTCTGCTTGTATACTAGGCAGAGTCAGAAAACAAAAGAAGTAAAGCCCTACCTTTGGGATTCAACATATCACTCAGAGAGCAGATGCTTTATCTCCATTTTACACATAAAATACACATACACACACATACCACACACACAAACCATAAACCCGAACTGCCCAAGACTTGAATAAAATGTGCTCTGATGATAAAAGAAAAATCTGTAATATTTAAGTAATCATATCAATAGGTTATATTTGTACATTTATGCAACATTAAAAATAATGAAAAATAAATTAATCTTTCTACACCTCATACTAGAACTTGATGGAGATATGCCCCAAAATCAAATATATGCAGTATCTTAAGTTGGAAGATAAGCTTTTTTTCTAAATAGATTACAAATATCATGCATTATTTCACAAATACTTCTGTTTGTTTTAAAATTAAATAAAGGAGAGGTATGCAGATTACATCTTGCCAATTTCATAAGGAAGATTGAGTAGGTCAAACCTCTAAAGCACTTTGGTCCCTAGAAAACCTTAAGAAGAGAATGTTGTACTTTGAATGATCAGCTACCGTTTATAAAGCATTTGTACCATGGTATTTTACATGTATTATCTTGATTAGCCCGCATAACAAACCTATAATATGGGTGGTGTTATTTACAATTTACCGATGAGACCACTAAGGCTCAGAGTGGGTAAGGAACTTATCCAAGATCACACAGCAAGTGAGTGGCAGAGCCAGACTCAGAACACAGGAAGGGATCATTTGGACCTATGCCAAACTGTGTCTAGAGAATTCTAGCCACCAACTAAAGAGGCTAAAAATAGGGGTCATAGTCTGCATGCAGATTTTGAAAAATAATGTTTATTATTTTTCCCATGATAAAAGTTATGCATTTATTTGCATACACACACATCTAGAAATTAGAGAAAAGAAAAAAGAGAAAAAAGATTACCCATAGTTGCACAACCAAAGACAATAAACATTTTGATATATTTCCTTACACGCTTTTATCTATAATTTTGGGGATTATTTTATTTTAAAAATAACTTTTACGTGTTGCCTAATTGTAAAGTAATGAATAGTTATAGAAAATTTGAAAAATATTAAAATATATATAAAAGAAGTTGTAAAACCCTCGTATACTCAAAGTATAAAGATGACTGTTAATCCTTTGGTATCTTATCCTAGTCACAGCTGAGAGCACAAATCTTGAGACTGAAGCTGAAACTGTCTGCATCACACAATTTGTAGTTTATGGTTCACAATACCTTTTAAAAAATTTGTTTGTTTGATTTTTACTTGATTTGTTAATGTTTTATTTGTCAAGAAATTGCAAATGTGATTTTTAGCCAGATGATTGGAATGCTTTGGTTGCTCTAAACAGGACCGGCTACTTGGCTTTTTCCTAAACAACAAAAATTACTCTCCCCCCACACAAATATCTTAAAGAATGAATAATGATACTGTTTAAACCTGTCCTTATAACTCCACAGAATGGCTTAAATTGTTTTCCTCAAATGTCACTTGTTTTAAGTAGTTTCTACTGTGCGGGAAAGAAAACCAGCAACTCCCTGTTTACTAATTAGATCATGCACTTTTAACCAGAGGGAAAAGCTTCTGGTCAGGCGAAAGCAATTAATACTGAATTTCCAGATTAAGTAAATCACTTTGAGTGTTACATAAATTGGGAAGGGCTGCAGAAATTCAGATTAAATTGTAATCACACTAAGAAAGTTTCTCTCCAAGCAAAAAACAAGACAGCTGTTGCTTGAGAACCTGTCATGTGACCTGATGTGCCAAGCAAACTTAAAAAGACTTAAAAACTTAAGAACTTAAAAAGGGTTCTGAGTGAAACAGCAAAAGGTGCCCCACATTCCAGCTGCTACAATATTATTACCAAGTTTTCACTTCTCCTGGGAAGGTAGTGAGGACCAGCGCAAAGGAAACCAAATAATTAATCAACGGAAAGTCTTTAAACATAGGTTCTTGAGGTTATTATGGTCTTTTTTCACGTTCCATAGAGTATCAAAGCATTGAAAAGAGTTTTTGTTTTTTTTTTTTTTTTTTCCTTTACGGTACGCGGGCCTCTCACTGTCGTGGTCTCCCCCGCTGCGGAGCACAGGCTCCGGACGCTCAGGCTCAGCGGCCATGGCCCGCGGGCCCAGCCGCTCCGCGGCATGCGGGATCCTCCCGGACCGGGCACGAACCCACGTCCCCTGCATCGGAGTTTTGAAATAACTATTGTACATGTATTTGTTTTTCCAAACCTCTATTTACTTACCTTTTGCAGATTCATAGTTTCTCTTTTCCTTGTGATTTCATTCAGATAGAATGGAGACCTCTTCCATGGTTCCAAACTTACATTCTTCCTTTTATTTCTCAGCTAAGAAAGAAAATTCCAAAAATTCCATGATCTACTTTGTAACTCTGGACATAGTGACTCCATTATGTACATTATGGGGAAGATGTGGAGAAAGTGGAATTCTCGTGCAAATTAGTACAACTAGGGGAAACTGTTTGGCAGTATTACCCAAAGCTGAGCATATGCAGACTCCATGACCCAGGCATTTCTTGAGTATAGACACGTATACATACACGCGCTAAAAGATGTGAACAACATATTTGCATCATGTGTGCAATCATGATGTACCACATTTCATGAGGCAGCGATGAAGTTTAACAAACTACTGCTACAGCATGAACAACTCTCAGAAATTGTCATGCTGAGTGAAAGAAGCCAGGCCTAAAAGAATATACACTGTGTGATTTCATTTACATAAAGCTCAAAAATGGGTATAATGAATTTATTCCATGAAAAGTCAAGATATTAGTTATTACATTTAGGGATGTGGATGATGTAGTTTCTGGAAACGGGCATTACAATGGCTTATGCTCTTAGAATGGCTTATGGCTTGGTTTATCACTTGATGTGGGAGGTGTTTACATAGATATGTCCACTTTGCATAAATTCATCTCATGGCACATATATGGCTTATGTACTTTTCTCTACGTGTCAACCCCAATAAAAAGGTTACTATCTGAAAGAGACTAGAAATAAGTGTTCGCAAGGATGTGGAGAAAAGGGAACACTTGCACGCTCTGGTGGGAACGTAAGTTGGTGCTATGGAAAACAGAAGTCCTCAAAAAAATTAAAAATAGAATTACCATACGATCCAGCAGTTCCACTACTGGATACTTATCCAAAGAAAATGAAAACACTGATTCAAAAAGATACATGTACCTGCATGTTCACTGCAGCATTATTTACAATAGCCAAGATATGGGAACAACCTAAGTGCCCATCAATGGATAAATGAATAAAGAAATTGTGATAGATAGATATAATGTTATATATATGTATATATATATATATATAAAATGGAATAATATGAACTATTATTCAGCCATAAAAAAGAATGAAGTCTTGCCATTTGTGACAACATGGATGGACTTCAAAGGCATTAAGCTAAGTGAAATAAGTCAAAGACAAATACTATATGATCTCTCATGTATGGAACCTAAAAAACAAAAAATACTAAGCCCCAAAATAGAGAGCAGATTGACATTTGCAGGGGGTGGAAGGAGAAATGGGTAAACTGTTTTTTTGTTTGTTTCAGTTTAGAAAAACTGACTTAAAAAGGGTTATTTGCGAGTGGAATATAATATTATCATATTCATAAAGCCCTTTCTCTGTAGCCTGAAACAGGATTGGTGTCCCAGGTAAAGGTGAGTTCACAAACTCAGCGAGTGCGACTGCAGGGCAGATGTGTGAGTTCTCTCCTTGATCTATCTCTGCCTCTGTCTCTGTTTTTCTTTGTCTCTCTCTATTTCTCTGGGTCTGTCACTCTGTCTCTCTCCCTATCCCTCTCTGTCCCCACCTATCTTTCTGTCTCTCTCTCTCTCTGTTACTCAATATGCCACAAGTTAAGCTCAATGAGAGCGTGACCTCAAACAAGTCACTGCTACCTTCTGAGTCCTTTTTCCTTGTTTGATGACGAGGGAGTTAGACAAGATGGTGCTTCCAGTCCTTTTGGACCCTCACTGCTGTGATTCTAGGCTCCTTTTCCTCTGTGAGGCTTCCCTGACCTCTTATTTCACAGTAGTCTCTCTCTCTCCCTCTCTCTCTCTCTCTGAAATCCACCTGCCGCCCCTCTCCAGGGTAGCACACTGACATCTCAGCCTCAGATTTGTGCTTGTGTCTTTGTCTCTGTTCCCACCACCGCCCCTGACCAGTTTCCTACCACTGCACCTTGTACAGAGTAAATAATACACAATGTTTGTCCTATAAAGGCAAAAATTCAGTAAAAAATAGTTTGAAGTCCACACTATAGTCAGTGGGTAAATGCCTAAAAATGTTTTAAAAATTAGAATATTTCCCAACTTGGGTGAAAGGCAGCTTGTGCCAATTTCTAAATGGACTTTAATCACGAATGTGAAGTACAAATGAGAGTCGTTATGACCCATCAATGTTGCTTTTTGGGCGGTAACGTGTCTGTGAGATTAAAGCATCATGAAATAACTGGCATAAAATATAAATACAGACAAAAATATAAAGACAATAAAGAATAATCTGGAAGATTTTTACTTGAGGTAATTAAAGATAAGGTTTATAATGATAGAGATCCTGAGAGTTGATAAAGAATATGAAAAAGGAGGGCCGGTTGATAAAAATTTGTGTGTCTTCTGAATTGTTCAATTGTACTTAATCATACACTTAAGGAGCTGAAAACGTTTATTTCAAAAGATAATGTTGCTAAACTCCGGAAGGATAAGTTTTATATCCTTTTGAAAACAGCTACTTTCCTATATTATCGTTTTTTTGAATATTTCTTTGCTCGTGAAGAACTGATTTGATCTGTGGTTTAATCTCCTGATTAACTGAGTACCAGTTATCTCGTGGGGGGGATGCTCCATGATGGATAGCGCACGCTCTCTCATCAGGTATGGATTACAAAGTTGTTTCTGCAACTGTTAAATCCAGGAACAGGTGTGGGAATGGAATCTTTTAAGGCGCAGCCGCACTGAGGCACCATCTGGGCTGAGAGGCAGAGAGGGGTGTGGTATGAAAAAGGTCCATGTGGTCCAGGTTCAAATGGACTGCATGCTCCCGGCCAACCAGCCTACCCTCAGCCTTTATCCCTCATGAAAACCTGTGAGCGTTAGGATGCATCTTGTGACAGAGGGTCAGCGTGGTCCTGTGGGTGTTTCTGGTGTTGCTGAGGAAGCCAGAGAAATAGGTGGAATTGTCAAGCCACGCATTTAGAAAAGAATAAATGTCAATATATTTGGTTTCTGACTCTCAGCCTTAAAGAAGCATCATCGCCTTTTTCTTTACCTTCAATAGCAGCTAAATCCTGATGATCAAAGTCTTTCTAGGACACGGAAAGTTCCTGCTCATATAGTAGGGATTCAATACATTTTAAACACTTCTCTGCTTCCACTTACCTACCTTGTAGGGATGAGTTCATTTCAATAAAACATGTGGAAATTCCACTGTAAGCACTCAATATAGTCCCAAACCTTTCTAATAGCATCTGCTATATTATGAAGAGAGACAGGGTGGTGTGTGTAAAGCTTATGGATTTCAGAGAAATAAACCTCCAGATTCACGCCTGGGCTTCACTGTTGGCAAGCCAGTGGATAAGGGGGAGTCTCACCATCTCTCTGGGCCTCAGTTTCCCCAGTTGTAAAACGCAGTGATGGACTAGATAACGCTCCTTTCAATTTAAAAAATCTATAAGGTACAAAATAACCTAATTCTGACAAGTAATAGTACTTGTTTTTTACTCTGGATAATCAAATGTAATTTGTATTCAGCTGAGATTGATGGACTCAAAGCTCCATTTTCAACTTACTAGGATTTCTTGCAGCAGAGGAAGCCGTCAGTGAAAAGACATTTTCATTTTCAGCGACAGGTACCTAGTATTTTAAAGTCTTCCATTTCATTATTCACCTTCATATTTTCACTCAAACACATGTGGTTTTCAAACACAGGAAAGAAAACATGGTAACCTGTGGTTATAATTTCCACTAGAAAATAGAAAAAGTGTAGCTCAGTAAGAGTGTTTAACCGTGAAAAGCCGTGTTACAAGTTTTTTTCTTGTGATGAACACTGTTAGTTATTGCACATTTCAAAAGTTGTTGGAAAATGGAGCCTGACTGCATCTGTTGTCACCATGAGAATACAGTTGTGGACACACAACTGCGGAGGTGTCAGTGTCTTGGACATTTTCCATCCTCCAGTATGTTTTCAAACAGCCACTCTTTTAATTCAAATTCTGGGAAATTTGGAGAACATGTCTTTCTAGGTGACCCTTCCCATTTCCCAAGTAGCTCTAAGTGTCCGTTATCAGAGCCCATCTTGAAGCAAGTTGGCCTCACAGTAGCTCTTCCTCTATCCAGCATTTTATCTTCATGGTTATTTTCAACAAGGGTTCTGTCTTCCACTGTGATGGGTTGAGTTTACTCTATACCTGAAAGTAATGAATTCTTTAGTAAACATGTAAAAAGCACCAGCTAAGTTCATGATGTGAGCCCATGTCTGAATTTCACAGTGAATCAGAAGGAAATGCAAGCAACAAACCAAATCAAACAGAAACAAACAAAAAAACCCAAAAAAACCCAAAAACCAAACTCTGAAGTTTCTGAAATGGAACCATCAGAAACTCTTAGAGATGCCCAGTAAGTTTTATGTAGATTCTATTTTCATAAGACACTGTTATTTTGACCTTGGAAATCCTCTTTTCAGATGTTTGGGTTACCTAGCAGTGAGGGGAAAACCACCCTTGACTAAACCTTATGCACTGGTTCAAGAAGCCATCTGCTAAATCTGCCAGGGAACGCTGTATAAGTGGAGAAAGAAGTACACGGTAGTTTAAATGGTTTCTTCTGGTTGCCTTACCCATCACAGTCAAATAAGAATATGGTACGTAAAACTCTGTAGTGTATCGAGAGGAACAGGTACAATTGATTTTCACATGTGGGTTTAAGCCTTGGAGGGAACAGCAACGTAGTATAGAACAAGAAAGGCAGAGTGGGCTGTTCTACATCTGTCAGCCTCTTATCTGCCACCGAGCAAGATGGTATCAGCGTGTTCATGTTTATACACAAGCACAGATGTCTGTGGCATCTGTGTCAATGCAGGACAGCATTGGGGAGACCCTCCCCTGCAGCCTGTCCTCTGCATGCAGCCCGAGGACCCTGTTGATGCCCACGTCACATGCAATGCTCCTGTGTCCCGGCCCTCCAGGGGTTCCCTTCTCTGACATCTGCCCCGGCCCCGCTCCCCAGCATCACTCTGAGTCATCTTCCTCACTCGGCACCAGCCACACCGCGGCTTCCTCACGCTCCCTTGCACGCCACACAAGCCTCTGCGCCGGACATTTGCACAAGACCTCCTTCGGCTCTGGGTCTCGACATCAGTCTCTCAGTGAGTATTTCCCTGATCACTCTATTTAAAATCGCAGCCCCTAAGAGCACCCCCCCCCCCGCCATCCATCCATACCCACTCTTCCCTATGTGTCCCCCTGCCCCGCACCCCTCCCTATCCTCCTTCCCAGTTAGTTTCATTTTTCTGGAACATAAAGTCCATGGCAGCAGGGATCCTTTTTTTCCTGTTTTGTGTTCTATCACATCCCCAACAAAATGGTACATAGAAATCACTCAAACAAGATTTGTATCTAGATGAATTAGTTAAAAGTAGCTAGGGCTCCCCTGGTGGGGCAGTGGTTGAGAGTCCGCCTGCCGATGCAGGGGACACCGGTTCGTGCCCCGGTCCAAGAAGATGCCACATGCTGCGGAGCGGCTGGGCCCGTGAGCCATGGCCAGTGAGCCTGCGCGTCCGGAGCCTGTGCTCTGCAACGGGAGGCCACAACAGTGAGAGGCCCGCGTACCGCAAAAAAAAAAAAAAAAAGTAGCTAATCACAATACGTTTACACATGTGAAATACATTCGCTTAAATATTTATATGAAAGAATTGAATGGCTGATTTAATGAATCCTTTCATATCATAAGAAGTGGTTAATCCACTTACAAAAAAAACAAAGAGCAAATGTTTTATTTATTTATGTATTTTCTTTTCCCCCCGACTTTATTGAGGTAGCGCTGACAATTAAAAACTGTGTGTAAACTACCGAGCCTGTGCTCTAGAGCTCGCGAGCCACAGCTACTGAAGCCCACGCGCCTAGAGCCCGTGCTCCGCAACAAGAGAAGCCATGGCAATGAGAAGCCCACACACAACAATAGAGTAGAGAAAGCCTGCACAGCAACGGAGACCCAACGCACCAAAAATAAATTAATTAATTTAAAAAAAAAACAGAAAACAAAACTGTGTGTATGTAAGGTATACAATATGATGGTTTGATATATGTATACAATACCATATTGTTAACTATAGTCACATTGTTGATTACACCAGATATTGAAATACTGGATTTAATTAGTCCTCTCACATCATAAGAAGTGTTTAATATGTTTACAAATAAAAACAAAGAGCAACTTCTTTACTTTAAAGGGATCATCTGCCCTCAGAAAATTGGAATCCAATCACCTCCATAAAAACGAGTAATAAGTCAATGTGGGGATATGAGGGGAAGAAGGACAGTAAAGATGGTGGTATGACAGGTGGACTGACGGCCCAGTGTTGGCAGGGTTTGAAAGGTTGGTTGGAGCAAGAATACTAGAAGGAGTGATCTAGAAAGACAGAAGATGGTGGTCAAGACATACAAGGTTTGCAGTTATTTGTAATGACAAGGTCAAGGGAAGGACCATGGGAGTGGGTTCATTTAAAGGACGAGAAAATAGGAGGAGAAGATCAAGGAACTGAGGGCACATTAGAAGGATCACTTATGTGTATCTGGAATTATGATGGAACTAATGTCACAGAAATGACCGCAAGAGAGGAGATAAAAAATCCAAGGGGTTTGGGAGAGTGTCCCTCGGAAAATGGATAAAGGCAACAAGGAGGAGAAATTGGGTCAGGGTATTAATCTGCTGCCATAAAATTCAAATGGAGGGAGTTTCAGGAAGGCAGACGTTTCAGGAAGCAAACGTGAGGAGTAAGAGAGCACGCCACAGCCTCCAGACCCCGTGGCGTGAAGGATATCAACGATAACGCAGCAACGGCTCGAGAAGGCTTCCAGTAAGGCAGGTCCTCGGAAGAGAGCCAGGGAGGTGAAAAACGCATGCCCAGAAGTGGTCAAAGAGTGAGGGGAGTTTTCGCATGACTGACTGGAGTTCCAGTGGACACAACTAGGCAAGCCTTGGCATGGGGGAGGTTTAAAAATAATCTTGGAAAAAGAAAAACATTCCAAAGTAAGACTCAAACCCACACATGGGGCTGATGCATTTCATGTAGGGAATGAGTGAACGAGAGGACCAAGGTGAGTCTTGTAGGCTTTGTTCTGCAACTGGATGAATGATGGTGCTCCCTGACTGTGATGGGAATGAAATTCAGAGCTCTGTTGTGGTCACGGTACATTGGAGAAGCCTTAGATGTACATCTGTAGTTGTCAAGTGGGCAGTTGCATAGATTTATTCCTTAATATCAAGGCAAAGTTTAAGAATATAAACTTACTCTGGGAAATATTATTGCCAAAACCATTAGGATTAGGGTCATTAGCTGGTTATCTCATCCTCTTACCAGTAGGAAAGTTTCTTGGGAAATGCAACCAAGGTCAGCTATTTACTCAGTGAATGGAGGTGAGAATAAATTCAGCACAGCCATACAATTCCTTAACCACAGCTTAAAAAGCCCCTGATGCCGAAAGCTCAGCTTGTCTGTACACCAGCGCCGAATCAAATCCTGGAGACAGAGTTTTGGGTGAAGTAGAAAAGGATAGCTTTATTACTTGCCATTCAAAGGGGGGACACAGCGGGCTCCTGCCTTGAAAAACTATGTGCCCCCAGTTGGAGAAGGTAGTGAGACGTTCTATAGTAATGGTTCAAAGAGGCCGTGATCAGCTGGTGGACATTCTTTTGATTGGTTGGTGGGGAGGTAAGTGGGAGTCAGTATCATCGACCTTCTGGTTCCAACCGGTCTGGGGTCTACGTGCTTGTGGGCAGTACACAGTTAACGTCTCCCACCTGGTTGGGGATTCAGTATCTGCAAAACAGCTCAAAGACACTTGTTGTGTGTATCTGTTGATGGGGAACCAGGACCGTGCCCTAAGGATGCGCTATTGTTTCTCTTGACCGTTTGTTTCTCCCTGGCCTCACATTCCCTCCCTTCCCTCATTAGCAACTGCTTGAATCTGTCCATTAGAACTCAGGGAAGGTCACGGAGGCTGAATGAAGCCTATTTCCTGTAATCACAGAAAGGCTTTGTGTCAGGAGCCCCACAGGGCCCTGCTCGGTATCATCCCCAAACCTCAGAAAACTGCAAGTATTTTTCATCAGTTTGATGCCGACACTCATTTAGTAAACAGACATGAGTCTATTTGTAATCTTGATTCCATTTCGTGTGAATATTCAGTTATAGAGTTTTGCCCCAGACCTCACGGTAGGCACAGTGTATGTGGCACATGCACCACACCAGCTTTCTAAAATAAACGAAGAAAATGTGGGTTCTGAAGTATCCGTCTGAACGGTGTCGACTACAAATTGGCATTTTCCATGGTACTCGCCGTTTCCCTCTACAAGGATTAAGTCACGAGCCTCTGCAGCTGCTGACTTCCAACACCCTCTGAAAGGAGTTCAGGTGGAGATCAGGAATGAGGCGCTCTGTGCTCTGGGAAAAACTGGCAGAACAGGTCTACGGATAATTAGATTTTTTCAGGAGCCAATTTTATGAGCCCAATTCTTGTATCTGCTCATATCTAGAAAAGCACTAAAATCCTTCATGGTGACGACTGCTTCTCGTGACTAGCAGTAACCTTCTGCAAAAAAAATATGTGCTCAATTTTATGTAATCCCCCTTCACCAAAATCACATATATACTGACCTTCCCTCTTACCTCTTTGGAGCAGTTTCTCAGAGCTATCTGGGATGCTGTCTCCCAGGCTTCAGGCCTCATTTTGCCCCGAATAAAATTTAACTCAGAACTCTCACGTTGTGCATTTTTTTAAGCCGACAAGAGCTTTGGAAAAGAATTCATAAAACTGTACCACAATGATGGTAACTGCTATACCCCTTCTTTACAAACACATGTGCCTCTCAAGATTACTGGAAGACTTCTATCGTTATTGCAGGCACTCTCTCCCTAAGACAAGATACTTGACTACTCTTGAGCTCTGTCTTTTCCCCCTGAAATCCTCCATGATTTTTTCTAGAATCAGTGTAACTCACCATTCATCTGTTCTAGCTAGAGTGACCATACTTTTGCAACTCCAAATCATCATATCATCTTACTCACAGGGTATTGGTGAGGGCTCTCGATTACAAAACTAACTAGAGCTAATTTAAGCAGAAAAGACATTTGTTGAAGGATATTTTTTAGCTCACGTGTTTTCCAGGAAGGCCATGGAATCAAGCATGGAGACCATGCAGCCAGGAACATATGCACATTATCCTTCACGACTGGAGACCCTGGTATTTTTACTCCTGGTATACAAACCCACAGCTTACCCTGTGCCCAGGATTCTGCTGAGGGAGTCTTAAGGTAGCCTGATAAATATTATTGCCTTTCCCCGTCTGAGTTCTGAACAAATAAGACAAATTAGTGGTGAGAAATGGAATGTTTCCTGCCATATCAGTAAACAAAGGATGTCACAGTCATCAGCGATTGCGGCCACAGCCTATGGTGAGCTGGTGAGCCCTGAGGGAACTCAGGGAGGAAACAGAATACCTGCCATCTAGCAGCCATCAGACTGCAGCCACTCCATAAGGTGAGCCCTGAGGAAACTCAGGATGTGAAAACACAGGACACTGGCTCCTGGTAGCTAAGGTGCATAGCAAAGGAGTGATTTCAGTGAGCCCAGACTCTTGCATCTTCCCATACATAGAAAAGCACTAAATTCCTTAACTTGAGATATCTGGTTTTCTTTAATAACAAAAATCTTTTGACATTCAGAGTACCTGCCCTTTGTTGTAAAACTCATATATCCTAGCTCGCCGGGCCCTACGCCTGTCTCCTCCGAGCAGTTTTCTCAGTTACTTGAGATGCTGTCTCCCGGGCTTGAAGTCCTAAAAATTTCCACCGAATAAAACACAACTCACAACTTTTAGGTTGTGAATAATTTTTTTAGTCGGCAGTGGCAACTGGAGAACAAATATCTTTATTCCTAATGACTGCTAAGTTAAAATACTAAGGTTAGTATTAGAGTCAAATGAGCTTGCTAATTAAACCTCAGAACTGGGAAGATTTACCCACCTCATAGCCAGTCCTTGAACCAGGGCAGACCTCCCCTACAGGGGTAGTCTCCCCAAGGTGATGCCCACAGAACTCACGGGACCTGTGGACAGGCTCAGTTCCAAGAGGGAAGGAGGAACTCAGTCAACTTGCCTACTTTATCCTTCACCAATTTAATAGTCAGAATAGACATTCCACCTCCCTAGGATAGAGGCAGTGAAGGAGCAGAGAGAAGCCAGAAGTGTGATATTAATCACACTTGGAGAGATACATGAGGAGCGGGAAATACATGTCCCCACCCCCGCATCAATTATATGCACCGTACAACTGGTACGACCACACTTTTTTTTTTGGTCAGTTTTTTTTGTTTTGGCTGCACTGTGAGGCATGAGGGATCTTAGCTCCCTGACCAGGGATCAAACCCATGTTCCCTGCAGTGGATGCAGTGGAAGTGCGGAGTCTTAACCACTGGACCACCAGGGAAGTCCCGGAGCTACCACTCCTGCCAGAACAGATTCTGCGAGGTGCTTTCTTTTCTTCTCTTTCTTGAAAATCTAAGTGTCCTGCAGGAGCGTCTGATGCACAGCTTTTTAAAAATTTTTTTAACATCTTTATTGGAGTATAATTGCTTTACAATGGTGTGTTAGTTTCTGCTGTATAACAAAGTGAAACAGCTATACGTATACATATATCCCCATATCCCCTCCCTCTTGAGTCTCCCTCCCACCCTCCCTATCCCACCCTCTAGGTGGACACAAAGCACCGAGCTGATCTCCCTGATGCATAGCTTCTTGTCCTCTAGATGCTATAGAGTTTGCAAAAGCACATTATTGGTTTCTAAATGTCTAGCTCTTACCTGGACTAGCCCATCTGAACACCTGTAGGCACCTGAAATCTAACGCACTTATGTAGATCTCAGTGTCCTCGTACCTCCTGCCTGCAAGTCTGACTCTCCTCCTGTATGTCTATCTTGATTAGTTGACTCACCACCCACCCAGGCTTCCAAGCTGGAAACCTCAGAGTACTTTTTGGTTCCCCTGTTTCTTTTTCTCTCCTTCACTCCTTCTATTCAAGGGGTGGAGTTCTGTGGGTTCTGCCTCTGGTTGTCTTTCACACGCACATGCGTTCCTTCTTTTCCTTTCCCCTTGTGCTGCCCCCGCTCAGCCTCTTCATCCTTTGACCAGACAATAGCAAAAGCCTCCCAGCTCTTTGGCTCCACCCTTAATTTTGCCCTTAAGTGACTTATTGGTCTAAACCAAAATCTGATCATATCTCAGATAAAGCCTCCTGTGATTCCCTCAGCAGTTAGTAGCCTTCACAATCCATGCCTAACTTCCCATCCAACCATACCACCTGTCATTTTTCGCTATAATGAACTTTAACTAAAATTCCCAATACTTATAGAGTATATATTGTGGGGATGAGGCATAGTCCCTGATCTTGGGAACTTAAATTCTAGCTGGGCATATTAAAGTATCACACATGGGGCACCTTAAACTACAGAAATGTATTTGTCACAGTTCTGGAGACTGACAGTCCAAGATCATGGTGTCAGTAGGGCTGGTTTCTCTCCTTGGCTTGCAGACAGCCACTTTCTCCGTGTTTCTTCACATGGTCTGTGCGTGTCCATCCTAATCCCCTCTTTTTATAAGGACACCAGTCATATGGGAGTAGACCCTACTTCACTGACCTCATTTAACCTGAATCACCTTTTTTTTTTTTTTTTTTTGCGGTACGCGGGCCTCTCACTGTTGTGGCCTCTCCCGTTGCGGAGCACAGGCTCCGGACGCGCAGGCTCAGCGGCCATGGCTCACGGGCCCAGCCGCTCTGCGGCATGTGGGATCTTCCCGGACCGGGGCACGAACCCATGTCCCCTGCATCGGCAGGCGGACTCTCAACCAC
Organism: Delphinus delphis; assembly: GCF_949987515.2. NCBI lineage: Eukaryota > Metazoa > Chordata > Mammalia > Artiodactyla > Delphinidae > Delphinus > Delphinus delphis. Next base: position 153,788,489 of record NC_082684.1, read on the forward strand.
TGGGCCACAAGGGAAGCCCCTGAATCACCTTTTTAAAGACTGTCTCCAAATGCAATTACATTCTGAGGCACTGGGGGTTAGGATTTCAGCATATGAATTCTGGAGAGGGGAGACACAATTAAGCCTATAACACAAGGTAAATTACTGTTCTATAACGTGCCTCTGGGAGAAAGGCTGAGTAGAAAGCCTTCCGAGGGGAGGTGATAATGCTATGAACGAGATCTTGGAGAATAAGTAGGCTTTCTCCAAGGGGAGAAATAAACACAAGTCATTCCAGGAAGAGGTAATGGCACGAGCAAAGATACAAAGCTGGGAAAGTTTATAATGTGCTTGGGAAACATGGAGATGTTCTCTTTGAATGCAGTAGCAGATGGGTGGTTGGAAGTAGGGGACATTCAGACCCAGGAGGTAATAGCGGCAGCCACAATACTTGGCACTACATTTGGGGAAGAAACTGCAAACTCAGTGGGACAGCCTGAGCAATTTGATCGCATCAGCATCCACAGCCCATCCTATATAACGGAGTTCTCTGTAGAGTCATTCACTTTGTTTATTTGGTTGTTAAATTACCGCCTGTCTCCTGCTGATGGGTTTGCAGAGAAATTCACAGATGTTGCTGTTATTTTCAACCTAGCCATGTTGGTTTTGAATAGTGACTGCTTTCATCTTTGTGAAGAAAATACCTGCTTGCACAGCATCCTTGGAAGGAGACTCTATAAGGCCAAAATCTTTTTGCTGGATGACTCAAGCTACTGACTGAAATCACATTTTGCTATGTACCTTGCCCTCGTTTCTAACTGATGGAGACATGTCAACTATGGGTAAATATGGTAGAATTTCTTCCATCTCCAGACAGAAACAACTCTTGAAACTAAGGCTATCATGTTTCTGATGCGCTTTCTTGTTTTTCTGGGGGGTTTTTTTTGGTTAAAAAAATGACACCTGATAATTTTAAGTATTTTTCCAACTTGCACAAAGCTTTTTACTCAATAGATATATCACCACAATACTATCAAAGAAAACAGGCTTATTAATAAGTATTGGGGATTTTACTAATTTCTGGAATTTTTATCAATTGCATTATCTCTGCCTAAGGAAATCTAAGTATTAAAATGCTTTTTTCAATGATTAGTTGTAGAAAATTTTAGGATGAGCTGTTGATGTAATAGAATCATAACGATCATTTACTAAAAGCTTAAATAACTGAATCTCAAAGAATGGGAAGGGCAAGATAAAAGTTACTGTATATTTCAGGGACTTCCCTTGCGGTCCAGTGGTAAAGAATCTGCCTTCCAATGCAGGGGATGTGGGTTCGATCCCCGGTCGGGGAACTAAGAGCCTACACGCTACGGGGCAACTAACCCCGCGTGCCACAAACTACAGAGCCCACGCACCCTGGAGCCTGTGTGCCACAACTAGAGAAGAGATAACCCACACGCCACAACTAGAGAGTAGCCTGCGCACCTGCGTGCCGCAACTAAGACCCGACGCAGCCAAAAAATTAAAAATAAATAAAATTTTAAAAATCATGTAAAAAGTTATCGTATATTCCAAAATGCTTGAAAGAATTTTTAAATCATTGAGACACTGGAAAGCAGACATTCCAAGTGATTTGAGTAGAATCACATGAAACAAATAACTTTCAGCTTATTTTCTTTTAGAGTCGGAAGGGAGAAGTGAAACTAAATCCATGGAGATTGATTCGGCCATCCCTAAATGAGTTACAAGTTAGAATTTATGTTTCCTACAGAAGTTTCAAGATTTAAGGGAGACATTTAAATGATAACCAGTTACTTCTATAGGCAGAGCCCATCACAATTGCTGAAATTATAGCTAGGAGATTAGCTAATGTCCTATCATATGGTACTAATCCTTTAATATTTTTTGGATAATATGGAAAATGAAACTTCAAAAATTTTAAGCTGCCTTTAATTGTTCAATTACTATAGGCATTTTATAAATGTAATTCTTATAATAGACTATTAGGTGGGTATTATTTCTCCCATTTTACATAAAGAAAAATTGAGGGCCAGAAATTAGACACAATTTGCCAAAATCCCATGGTCAGAAAATGAGTTTAGATGCAGCTTTGACACCAAGCCTGTGTTCTGATAACCTTCCAGGGTACATAATAAGCAAAGAATATTTGTTGAGTGAATGAATTTTTAGTAGAATTAAAAATATAAAATAAATAATAAGATAAAATAAATAAAATTAAATTTACAAGGAGGCAGCTGAGTCCATCCTCTCGCTGCGGATTTGAAAGCCTTTTTCCTGTTCTATCCTGCCTGTCTAACTATTTTATCATTTAAAGTCTTTGAGTATATTTGGTGGTTAAAATTTTAATGCCTTGTAAACATTCTTTCTTGGAAGCATCTTCTAAGTCTTAGAATCTGGAGGTGACGATTTCTGTAAAAATCAGTGACTTTGTTCAGAAAAACCACTGGTTTTGAGGTTGGAAACTTCAGGTTCAAACTCTAAGGTCTTGCCTCTTGCCTCCCCTGTGTTCAAGCATTATTCAAAATTGTCACATTCACTTCTTACTCTTCCCAAGATTTGGGGGGAGCAGCTGTGTGGTTCACGAGCAGACTGTGGTCTCCTTTGTGTTCTACGATGTGGCCCGAGATATTTTCTTATTGCTCCTGGTCTGAAAGGTTCAAGCATAATTGGCAGCCGTCTGAATCAACAAATTGTCAAAAAGACTCTAGTGCTTGTGGAATAAGCAACCAGATTTCTTATTCTGTTCTTTATGCTTCTCCATAGTCTAGTACCAACTTAACTCTCCAGATTTCATCATTTCCATAAATGTCCTCTCCCCTATACTAGTTGACTAATTGTTTCTTGACCATGCCATGGACATCCCATGCTGCACACTTGCTCCAACCAGTCCTCAGCCTGGAATTCTCCATCTACTCCTCTGCCTGTTCAGACCTTTGGACATCCAACTCAATCAAGTTCCACCTCTTACCCGAGGAGTCACTCTAAAGCTAACAATCTTTTCTTTGTGCCATTTATTTAGTTTTTAGAACATGCTATTTCATAGTATTAACTCTTGCCCTTGGGTCTTTTCTTTCTTGTTTACATTTTAGTCTTGCAAGCTTGATTCCCCACCAACACTTAGATCATATTTTTAAAATGTACACACGTAGAAGAAACACTCAGATAAGGTTGATGTTGTGGATGATGACGAGAATGAGCAATTTGTCTTGATTTTTAGAGATAATGAACCAAAGATGGACCTTCAAGGTAAAATACAAGGTTGGTTTCAAACTTTACATGATGACAACAGTTTTCAACTGACCAATCATCTCAGTGGAGTTGCTCTGTTATTAATTAGAGTTTAAATCATTATAAAGAGCGGAAGAGACGAGGTATGGCAACTACGTGGCTTAGAGCTTAGTTCCCTAAGAACCCTTTACTCAGGGCTAACCCCAATAATTTAGCATGGCATTTTTCCTCAGCTTGGATTTCCCCCCAAGAGCAGAACTAGAAATAAGAATTCTTATGGAAATAATTTACTTTGAGAAGTGGTTTCAGAGGATAGCAGTGGGGAGTTGAGGAGAAAGCAAGAGGGAAGGCGGGGAAGCCAACCTATGGATGTCCCACGGTGCTGGTTACTGCTGTGGGCAACTAAGGCTCAGCCCTAAGGACCACCTGAGCAATGGTGTAGAATTCTCCTCGGAGTTGCCTGTCCAAGACAGAAATGGAGTACTTAGTCACTGGCTACCAGCCCAAGGTCAAGGGTTGTCCCAGCAATTTGCCCACTGGCAGAAGGGCCAACCCAGTCCCTGAGGACATCCCTCACGAAACGGGCAAAGGTGTCCCTGGACAAAAGACAAAAGGTGCACAAGGCGGCTGAAGTGAGGTCCTATCAGCCGTCACCTGTGCACAGGTGCTGCTGAGGCATCGGCCAGAGCAAAAGACGTGAGCAAGATGAGGCCGAGATGATGTCTGACACACAGGTTCTTTCTTAGTGAGCTCATACACGACCTCAGAATCCTCTCAACCCAGTGCTCCAGGGAGCTACTGTGAGTTCATTGGAGATGGCATATGAAATAAACCATCGTGCCCTCTCCAGAATAGGTGATCAAAAACAGCGGAGGAGCAAGTTTTCCCATGTGCCTCTATGAAAGCTACCAAACATGGTTGATTAATCTGGTCCTTAAGAACGTGTAGATTTCCTACGTGTGTTCTCACTGGAGTCAGTTCTTATTCTGGGAAGATAGAGAAACACTGCCCTCCTTACCTGGCACTGCCTTCCTGCCAGGTAAGGAAGCCAGGCCAAGGAAGGTGTTCTTGTTATGGAGATAGATGCTATTTGCAACTGAAGGTGTTGATGCCCCCAGGAGCCCCTTGATACATTTTCAGGGAGGCACTGAATGATAACCGTCTGAGAACATGAACCATCTGAATGAGTTTGAATAGTTTTTAAGAATCAATAAAATATTTAGTTTAGTCAGTTACAATATATATCAACTCCCCTTAGGAAATTTTTTCCCCCAATTACATACTACAAGTATATGTGACTAATTCCTTGATCATATAAGAGAAATTATCCAGTTGATAAATATTGTCTGTGAAAGATATGAGAAGAGAGAAGCAGATGAATAATAAAACTGATTATTCAGCATCACATCTGTTCTCCAAAAAACAGTTAAGATGTACCACTGTACTTTAAATGATCATCGACGAGGTGTTTCACGGAGCATTCCTCCCCGGGACTGTGTCTTAGGTAGTAAACATAAGAAAATATGCTGGCAGATTACAAATTAATCAATAACACAGCACTGAAGAAGAAAGCCTTTAATTGGAGACAGTTACATATTCAGCCACAGATGCTAATCTTGTAATTCTCAGAAAGCCTCAGGTCAATCACCCATTGTTTAAGACCCAGAGGAACAATGTGGTTTGTGGCTGGACCTGAGTAATTGAGAGAAAAGTTGGATACATTTTTGTTTAACAGAATTATCCATGTTGGATTTCTACCAATGCCCAAGTTTACTTCCAGAGCATTTTTGGCTTCCAGACCGACTAATTGGGTAAAAAAGGGAGATGGTTTCTTACCATGGATTTGGGTTCGGAGGCAGAGAGCCAGTTTCTCTTTTAAGATGTGCAAATCTCCAATATACATTCAAATAAATGACAGCAAACCAGTCTTGGTGTGAGCTGAGAAAAACTTGCAAGTGGAGCCAATGGTTTCTGGTGGCAGAGTGTAGGAGATGTTAAAACAGCTTAGGCAGCTGTGATTAAATAATGGCCTTTCTCTGACTTTATTGCAAAATTCTGAGGTAATTTGATGACTTCAGTGTAGAAAAACAGTACAGTTTAAAAATGCTTATGAGAAACTGGAAAAAGGTGCAGAGAAAACAAGGACAGTCTTATTCACGGAGGAGACTGTTGCCAATGTGAGCTGCTCGGGGTTCTCAGGGATTATTGCTCTTATATAAATCAAAAGGCTCCATAAACCCCATTTATTAGAAGCACACACATTCTCAAGCTCGTTCACATACGTGCATCCCAGTTTAAATGTTTTATTATTTGATTCCCCATTAAATGATTATTCTTCATAAGACCTCTTAAGGATTAACTGGGCAATTCTAGGAGTTAAAGGTAGACATAAATGAAAGTCAGATCTCTCCATTTGCAGATGCTAATCAATTCTGCATAACTAAGCATTATCATGTGAAGATTGACGGAAACTTCATAAAGCAGACATTTTTCATGCAGCTGTGATCAGTGAGTTTCTCGGAGTGCAGAAAAACACCATTTGCATATGCAAACCAGTACAGCTTGAACAATGTCTTAACTGTTGTTATTTAAATGAGGAGTAATTAATTAGCATTCATACAACATGCTAGCTTTCACTTAGTTAATTGTATAGATCCAAATTTCAAAATAAAAACCACACATCTTTGGGTCCCGTTTGCCAAATTCAACATAAGCTGAGAAGTGTTAAAGAGAGAAGCTTGTCAGAGGGAATTCCCCTCTGGCAGGAACCATTCCTCTCTCACTATTGCTCTGGCTGTATATCTTGAATAATCTTTTTTCTCTTTCTTTCTGAAATAAAACTAGAGACCTTAAAAAGATAAGATAAAAGTAACTATGAAGAGAAATCCAAAACACAAAAAGATAGCAATGGAACACAATTCAGAGTTCAAATTTCTGAACCAAGATTACTTGCACTGAGGCTGAATTGCCTTCCTCACTTGCAAGGCAACTGGTTCTCCTTCCTTTGCTCTGACTCCCTGCTCCTTTGCCAAGAAGATATTCTCGGCATGTCCCCAACTCAGTGCAGCCACTTGCCTCAGGTTACTGGCATCGCACAATTTTCCTTGCTGGTTCTTTTTTTTTAAGATTTTTTTTTTATGTGGACCATTTTTAAAGTCTTTATTGAATTTGTTACAATATTGTTTCTGTTATACGCTTTGGTTGTTTTGGCCGTGGGGCATGTGGGATCTTAGCTCCCCGACTAGACCAGGGACCAGGGATCAAACCCGCACCCCCTGCACTGGAAGGCAAAGTCTTAATCACTGGACCGTCAGGGAAGTCCCTCTTTGATGGTCCTTGATGGGACTTCACCTAGGGATCCTCAAGGGACGTGAGCAGACGCTATGGATTGGTTTCTTCACCTGCCTTCCTAGAGCGGAGGCTGGGATGCTAAAGATTACATCTCCTAGGACTCCCGTGCACTTAGGTTTTCTGGATGTGATGTAGGTCTGCTGAGCATAAACATTTGCTTGGGACTTGAATGCGATATGGACAATGAGCCCCCTTTCTGTCTGTTTGGGTCCTAGCAGAGCTAGTGTGGTTCTGGGACCAGTGAGCGTGCAGGCAGCCTTCAACCCTGGGCTGGCAGCCTCCTGACATCGGGTTGTGGCAGAGGCAAGAGCTGCCAGATACTGCACTGTAATTTAAAAGTCGTTCTTAGAAGTACAGCCCGGAGTTTGTTTCCGCAGCTTTCCTAATGATTCTGGAATGTGTTTAATAGCCCGTGAGAAAGGTCTTTTCTTACTTAAAAACCAGCTAGCGTGGAGTCTATTGTCTGCAACTGAACTTTTACCCTAGTAATAATTAGTATCAGTACTCCCAGAAAAGTGGAGAATTTGGAGATGGTGGTCTTATCTGGTTGGATTTGAAAGCAACAGGGATATCCTACCTAGAGAATATGAGCTATGCTTTTTACTCTGCCAGAAAGCTTAATGAAAAAAATATACGATCAGTTCAGGGTTTAACATCTTTTTTTTTTTTTGTAGTACGCGGGCCTCTCAGTGCCGTGGCCTCTCCAGTTGCGGAGCACAGGCTCCGGACGTGCAGGCTCAGCGGCCATGGCTCACGGGCCCAGCCGCTCCGCGGCACGTGGGATCTTCCTGGACCGGGGCACGAACCCGCGTCCCCTGCATCAGCAGGCAGACTCTCAACCACTGCACCACCAGGGAAGCCCTAACATTTATTTTAAGAACCAGAGAACTAAGGAACGTCTACGGACACTCTAAAAACCTCTCGTGTCTTATAGCCACAGGCGGATGCAACTAGAAATCAGATGAGGTCTGCCTTCGTGGGTTGCTGAGTTACATCAAAGGTTGTCCTCTCCGGCCTCACACTATCTTCTTTTGTGAAAGTAGGACAACATCGGGAGAGAGAGGATTGGAAGGAGGATATCTGGGCAGATTCCAACCTTAAATGAAGCTTCCTCACCTGCAGAAGCAGATCCTGCTTCCCCGTTGCTTTATGTCATGCGAGCACCTGGGGTGACCTAACGGGGGATTCCTGGTTTCTCTATTCTGACAGTGCTAGAATCAGGGAGGGAGTTTCAAGCCTGACCTGGGAGGAGAAGTCTCACCCACTTCAGGAATTGCAAGACTGGCTCATTAGTATCAGCAGAAAGCAGGGAAGAAGGGGCGGGAGTGGATTCCAAACGGCATATCCCAGGAAGAAAGGAACGCCATTTAGATTAGGCTGAATTTATCAAACAGGGCACTTACTGGAGGTTCTGGGTTCAGTGCGTGAGCTCGCATAGCCGAAAATGGTTCTCGATATTGGCTTGGAGGAAGGGCTGAAACGCAGACTCAGACGAAAGGACTTTGAGACACCAGAACGCCTTGGCTTAAGGCAGACGAAGGAATCAAAAGATTTACGGACATAGAAATGCTGCCGTGGCTTTATTATGTTGAATGCGCTCACTCACCCCCTGTATTAGTCACCCTTTGCTACTGTAACATATCGCCATGAACTTAGCGGTCGAAAACAACAAAGGTATCTCATCGCGGTTCTGGAAGTCAGGGGTCCTAAAATCAAAGTGTTGGCAGGCTGTGTTTCCTCTGGAAGCCCCGGGGGTTGGGGGGGGGCACCGTGTTCTTACCTTTTCCACAGTATTCCTTGATTTACGGCTCCTTCCTCCACCTTAAGAGTCAGCAGGGTTGCATCTTCCCATCTGCCTCACACACAACCACATCTCTGCTCTCATCCTCACGGCTCCTTTCCTAACACTGACTAGTCTGTTTTCCGCTTACAAGGACTCTTGTGATTACATTGGGCCCACCTGACAATTCAGAATCATCTCCCCATCTCAAAATCCTTAACTTGATTACCCCTGCAAAGTCCCTTTTGCCAGGTGAGGTAACAGGTTCACAGTCTGGGGATTCGGATGTGGACATCTTTGTTGGCAAAGATTCTGTCTGCCATACTCCCTAACTATGTCCCCTAAGAGGGGCCAGAGTGTTTGTCCTTCCCCAAGGCATTGAGAAGTACGTACATGAGGGAAAGGTAAGTGTCTTTAAAAAGCGCTGAAGGCCGGGCCTCTGTAGGCTGGAGGTGCAAATGCTCTTCTGAAAAGGGCTCCCTGGCATCTGGAGCAGCAGATAGAGGCTAGAGGCAGCTCCTAACTGCCCAGAGCCAAGGTGGGCGTGGCTACCAGGTTTTCTGAGGGACCCAACAGCTTCCTGGGAAATAACTCATCTTAAGAGTTGAGAGCAAGGAACATAACATCTAGAAACAAAACTAACCTTTGCTGGGAGATGGAGGGGCAGAGTTCTGTCACTCCAGCTCGTTGCCTAGCCCGACTTCCGTGAGAGCTCAGAAAAAAAGGCGTTGAAAATAAACATCAACAATTGATTGAAAAGCCAAAAGGAAACGATAAGGTCTGGGAGAGGTTTTTGTTTGTTTGTTTGTTTTTAATTCAGGGAAATGTGATAAGAAAGGTGGTGCATACACTGCTGGTGGTCCAGGCACTGAGGGCTGCCTGTCCATGGTGTCAGAACCAGCAGAGCTCCAGCTGTGGCAGATGGAGGGCTCAGTGCCATCATGGTCACATTGATGGACTCAGGTGCTTAATCTGTAGCAGGAGATGGAAGACATCCTCTGAAGGTTCACAGAAGTAGGTACGGGGCAGACTTTCAGAAGGACTGAGATTACATTAAAGAATGAGAAAAGGTCATCCCCAGAGAAATATTACTAACACTATGTGACATTGATCACTCTTCACGTGCCAGCCTAGACTAAGCCCTTTACATGCATCGTATAATTGAATCGTTATTTTCTCAATTTGTGGGGAGGAGGTAAATGAGGCTTAGAAAAGTTAAGTGCTTTGCCTGATTACCCCCAATTGGGAAGTGACTATCACTTTGTCCTTCTGTACAAAGTTCAACCATTTCACCGCATTTTACCTTATAAACGTTTCCCCCAGACCTGTACAGCTTACGGAAATCGAGTTATGCTCTACGTGGGAACTGAGGTTTGGGAAGGTGAGTAACTTGCCAGGGGTCCTATGGGCTTTTATGACAGAACAGGGACCAGAATCGAGGTTTCTGACTGCTAGCCTACTGTTCTTCTGGCAATAATAGACTATTGGATTATAGACTCACATGTGAACAAAGCTTAGGAAATGAGATCAGCTCGTCTACATGTGATAAAACAGACCACAGATACCCCCAGCCCTGTGACATCCGGTTACAAGTTTACCGTGAAATGAGAAGCAGCAAAGACCTGTGTGTGATGTGTCCTCTGCTTTCCCATCCACCAGGCTCACACGTGTGCACCAGCAGCTGTGCCATGTGTTACTCACCTGAGGGAGCTGACGCTCGCTCAGAGCTGCAAATATCCATGTGCGTAAGTCTGACAATATCATATTGAAAAGACACAGGGAGGTTAAAGATGAATCCATACAACATGATATAACATATAAAGTTGAAAAATGTAAAGCAACACTACATAGCTCTAAGAATCTGTGCATCTATAATTTAAGTATAAAGAAATGCCTAGAGATGAAAACCCTCAACTCGAAGAGAGGGTGGTTCTCTTGGGTGGAAGCTGATTTGGAGGAATGGGAGCATAAAGGGACAAGATGGATATAACAGTGCCTTGAAATCATAGCTGCAAATCTGATGAAGAGTTTGACTTTTTCTGGACAATCTTATCCAGGGTTCCAAGAGCCATTTTCAATGTTGGAGCCAGTAGGGGTGGGGAGAGGGGAGGAAAATCTTGGCCGTGACCCAGCTATGTCTAGAAAAATGGGAAATTTGCCCTGACAGTTTTTTCCTCTATTGTGCAAAGCAGGGCCAAGTGATGTCATTGGGACACGCAGATGTCTCTGACCTCTTCTTTGACTAGTGCCAAGAAAAATGGTCTTTGCAATCGAGTGATGCTCCTTCCTCCAACCCCGATTCAGCCCTCTACCATTTCTATACCTGTGGCCACAGGCCAGATTCCTGGAAACTCAAGAAACCTTTTTATTTAGAGAAATTGTGTCCTGTTGATTTCAGCGTTAAAATGGAATGCTGGAATATCTCCAGGATATTATAAAGGCTGGTTTGCATCTCACTTCTGTTACCAGGGGGCACATACACACACATAGCAAATTAATTAATTCCTCCTTACCTTTTTAAACTCATTTGTTTATTCGTTCATTTAAGGAGCAAATATTTGTGGAGTAACTACTCAGAGACCACAGAAACAGAGACTAAAGACACAGCTCCTGCCCTATAGGTCAGTATAGACAACAGAGATGACAAAGTAGGGACCAGACAGCTATAGCTCAACATTGTGCAACCATGGAGATAAGAAGAGAGGAAGATGGGAGCCCAAGAAGGATCACCTAACATAGAAGGGCTGTTCTGGGAAAGTTTCAGAAAAAGGGCCACATGAGATGAGTCTGTAGGAGAAGTGGGAGTTAGCCAGATGGAACAGAGCAGCAGCAATTTTTGATAGAGCAGCAGGTGGGAAGCCAAAGGGCTGGGAGAGACCAAGGTGCATTCTGGGAACTGGCAGAGCCAGGTCTCAGCCAGGATGGTGTGAGATGGGTCCTAGTGAGGACCATGCTTGTCCTTAATTCCCCCAGGGAAGCATGCATACAACAAAAGCTCCCATCCTGTATATGTACCATAATATGTATGTTACGTGCCGGGCACTGTACTTGCAGTTTACACATATTCATGTTAAATTTCTACAAAACTCCATTTTATAGACAAGGAAGTGGTTTAGACGAGATTTGACCCTGATTTGCCTGCCTTCCCGTATCTGCTCTTTACACTGTTGCCGCACGGATTATAAGGTCCACCCCGCCTACCGCACAGATATTGTGACGATCAGATGATACACGGTGGGTGAAAACGCTTGGGGAACTAGAACTCTACAAACCTTTAAGAAGAAAACTAGGATTGGTAATAATGCACTGGTAATTCACACTGCTTGCAGCTAGTTTGAGGCCAGGGGTCTGAGGTAATAGAGAAAGGCAAGAGGCAGCTTCCATTAAAGTACATCTTCTTAAGTGCCCCCAAAGCAGAGGCTGCCTCTGCCCTCATTTACTTACATGCAAAATCACCTCTAGAGGATTTATTAGTTTGTGAGCTTTATCCTGGGGCATTCAAGCTAGTGTGATCTCCCATCTCTGCTTATTGTGTAGCAGTACTGACATCACCCGCAGTGAGGGGCAGGGGTGGAAATCTCAGGAACTGGAAGGGTGATTGGACACAGCACCTTCTGAATTCATATTAATAAAAGGAGGTTTTCAGATGAAACCCAGGGTTGGGAAGAAATGGATATTGTTTCAGCATAACATGGCCCGGAACTTATACTGGGAGCAAGACTGGCTTCATAATTTGCAGGGTCTAATGCAAAATAAAAATGCAGGATCCCTGGGGCTTCCCTGGTGGCGCAGTGGTTGAGAGTCCGCCTGCCGATGCAGGGGACACGGGTTCGTGCCCCCGTCCGGGATGATCCCACATACCGTGGGGCGCCGGGAGGATCCCACATGCTGCGGAGCCGCTGAGCCTGCGCGTCCGGAGCCTGTGCTCCGCAACGGGAGAGGCCACAACAGTGAGAGGCCCGCGTACTGCAAAAAAAGATAATAATAATAATAAAAAATGCAGGATCCCTTGTTCAAAAATTATTTGAATTTCAAGATAGAGACAGAAGAACATTCCATCACGTGTGTTGTCCTTCTGAGCCTGGGGTCCATGAAGCCATTCCCACTATAAATTATCAATTTCCCGCATAATCTGGTGAAGGGTGTTGGTAGACACTAATCCTTGTAGTGAAAATGACTTGTTTGGAGGCAGTTAGGATGGGCTAGTGAAAAACAAGAAGAAAAGGGGCAACCTGTATGGGAATTTGAGAAACCTCACTCCCTCATTCCTCTTCTTTACTTTCAGGTTGCAAATTTTCCCTTCCCTCTACCAAGTAGCTATGTTACCAGCCCCTTTGTTAATCCATTCCAATGACACACAGCTTTTATTGGAAGAACCTCCTAATGGCTAAACTAGACTAGTGCCATTGCAACAGAAGGTGAATCCGTTTTGCCTGGTTCTTAGGGGAAATCAAATAGCTACGTATACCGTGCTTGGCTTTCAAAGTGTTCGTAATCTGAACTTACCTTTCCCAATTTCCAGTTCTTCCAGGTGTGCATGTTGTCCCCCCGCCCAGGGGATTATGACTCTGTTTCTTGAATTTGTTTTTTTAATGCAACTTTGGTTTTGGTGCCCTATGCTTACCGTGGGGGTGAGAAAACCATCCTCCCCACTAGGCTTCTCACACCCACCCACCCTCTTTGCTGACCCAACACTTAACCAACCCCAAATTTATTATTTTCTGGGTGAATATGATTGCTCTTGTAACACAGCGAATTGGTTCAGTATGGTATCCATCCAACCCGTAGTTATTCGGCATCATTAAATGTCAGGAGCTGTGCTAGGTGTTATCTAAGAAGGGATGAACAAAGGGAATTTGAAACTTACATTCTATTGATGGCGACAGACGTAAAACAAATAGTCACAGGAATAAACATATAATGAAAGTATACAGTAACTGCAATGAGAGAAAAGAACAAAGCCGCTGTGAACAAAGGTCAGTTGCTACTTTGACTGCATGGTCTAGGAAGCCCATTATTTAGAGGAGATAATTTAGCCAAGACTTAAAAATAAGAAGGAACTAGCTAGGCAAAAATCTGGCGTGGGAATAAAGAGTAGTCCGGGCAAAGTGTGATGGTCCCAAGGCACAAGTTTATTTTGTGAATCTGAGCATCTGAGAGAAAGTTAGAATGCCGAAAGCACTGAGAATTGGGGGTCAAATTTAGAGAGGCAAGTAGGGTCCAGAGAACATAGGTGGAAACAATAGGATGTTTGGGTGCCGAGTAATCAAAATAGTGGACTGTGCCGGTTATTAAGCTATTGTTTCTTAGCTCCAAAGCCACCCTTACACACTTGATTTTTTTTTTTTTTTGATGCTAAGATGGAGACTCTTCAAAACCATATTTCTGCTTTGTCAGCTCCCAACCTGCTAGGCTCCGGCAAAAGGAGACATTAAAGGAATATTGGAGAGCTGGAGGGTAAGAAGAGACCTGCGCCTTCTTGTTCCTGCCAGCGTGAATTTAGCAAAGGCTCTACATCTAGTTTGCGACGGTGAATTTCAGTTTGCAGTTTTCCTAACAATCTCAGATTCAGCTTCATTTCCACCTCACCCCCAGCCTGAGATACCAGCAACAGCTAGCTGGGGACTCCTCCTTAGAGGACCCTGCTCCATGGAATATCCCATCCAAGCTTCTCATAACCTGAAACTTCTAGTAATTCCAACCATATCCCCGTACTTAGTCCTACAGCAGTAGCTGTTTCCCTCACTTACAATCTTTGTGATATCTCTATGTTTCCTTTCCAGATTATCTAACATTTGGTTAATATTTTTTATATTAAATTCTTTCTGTTCAAATAACTAATGTGGTTTCTGTCTTTTGACTAGATCCTAACTGACACAGATGAAGTTAGGAAAAGGAGACAGGAATGATTTTCATCTTTCTAACTTAAGCTGGGTGAATGAAAATGCCATTTATTATGATGGGAAGACTTGCATAAGAAAACTTTGATACCTGGGAAAAGCAAAGGTGCAGTTTTGGACATATGAAGTGTGAAATGCCTCGGAGACATCTAAGGGAACATGTCACATTAGCAGGTGAATAGACAAATTTGAATCCTGGATGTATGGCTGGTAGAAGCAGATGAACCTACGTGGGAGACAGAAAGTTTGGAGAAAAACCAGGAAATTGTTATGGTCTGGAAGCCAAGAGAACAAGGTGTTATGAGAAGAAGATTAACAGAATAGATTTGGGAACCCAGAAATAAACTCTCACATTTATGGTCCGTTGGTTTTTAACAAGATTGCCAAAACTATTAACTCAATGGGGAAATAATAGGCTTTTCGACAAATAATGATGGGACTACTGGATATTTACCTGCAGAAAAATGGAGTTGGACCTCTCTCTCACTCCATATATACTAATTAACTCAAAATGGACCTAAATGCAAGAGTTAAGACTAAAAACTCTTAGAAGAAAACATAGGAGTAAATCTTTGTGACTTTGGAGTAGGCAATGGTTTCTTAAATATGACACCAAAAGTAGAGGCAACAAAAGAAAAAAATAAATCGAACTTCGTCAGAATTAACAACTTTTGTATTTGAAAGGACACCATGAAGAACGTGAGAAAATAACCCACATACTGGAAGAAAATATTTGCAAGTCATATATCTATTAAGGGCTTGTATCTAGAATATATAAATAACACAACTCAATCATAAAAAGACAAGTAACTCACTTTAAAAAATGGGCAAGGGATTTCAATAGACATTTCTCCAAAGTAGATCTAAACTTGACCTATAAAGGCATGAAAAATGCTTATTCGTCATCATGGAAATGTCAATCAAAACCACAATGACATATAACTCCATAGCCACGAGGATTGCTATAACCAAAATGATGGAAAATGACAAGTGCTGGTGGGGATGTGGGGAAACTGGAACCTTTATTCATTGCCAGTGGGGACGTAAAATGGTACAACCACTTTGGAAAACAGTCTGGCAGTTCCTCAAAAGGTAAAACATAGAGTTAGCATTTGACCCAGTAATTTCACACTTAGGTATATACCCAATAGAAATGAAAAGATAAATAAAAATGGTATGTCCACTCAATGGAATATTATCTGGCAATTAAAAAGGAATGAAATACTGATATAAGCTACAGCATGGATAAACTTTGAAATCATGCTATGCAAAAGAAGCTAGTCACAAAAGATCACATATTGTATAATTTTATTTAAATGACCTGTCTGGAATAGATAAATCTATGGAGACAGGAAGTAGATTATTGGCTGCCTCAGGTTGGGAGGAGGGCTGGGGAGATTAGGGAGTGATGGCTAGAGTATAGGATTTCTTTTTGGGGTGACAAAAATGTTTTAAAACTTGTGGTGATGGTTGCACAGCTCTGTAAATATTCTAAAGAACATTGAATTATATGCTTTAAATGAACTATTTGTATGGTTTGTAAATTGTATCTCAATAAAGCTGTTACAAAAATCAATATTCTCGCGGCAAAAAATAAATAAAAGATGGGATGGTGAATTGCAGAAAATGCTGCTCAAAGGGTAGAAAAGAGTCAACATCTTTGGCAACCTGGAAGACAGTGGCCACTTGGACAACAGCAGGCTCAGTGAAGTGACAGACATGAAAATCAGTTTGGGGTAAACTGAAGAGTGAGGAAGTGCAAACAGTTTGTGGAAAGAGACTATTTCAAGTGGTTTTTCTGTGAAAAGGGTCAAAGAGGTGCTTAACATCTGGAAGGAGCTCTAAGGTCAAGAGTTTATTTTTCATTTTGTCTTTAAGATGAGAGATACTAGAACATGTTTTCATACTGATGGAAGTCACCTGGTTGAGAGAGAAGTTGATGATGCAAGAGAAAGGGGATAAAGGACATAAAGGATTGAAGTCTGTAAGGGATAAGGCTAGAGGGATCCAGGCCACAAGCAAAGAGGTTGCCAGGGATAAAAGGAGGGTGCTTCTTTCATGTTAACAGAAGGCAAGAAAGGAAAGTTCAGTTCAATTGCAAATAGGTTTATAGATTTGGCGATGGGGATGTGAGGGAGTTCCTGAAGTATGAGGGGAGTCATCCAAAAGTGAGAACATTAGGGAAAAGGCATGGAGGGATGGTCACTGTATGGTTTGAGGAGAGAGGAAAGGTAGAGCAAGCTCACAAGAGACGCCTCTTAGGGTTCCCATGCCATGATGAGCGTTTATTTGAGATTATGATCATGAGTTCGAAATGAGACCAGTTGAACTTGGCCAGACCCCAAATGTTGGTCTGGGTTGAAAAGTTGGTGAAAATAATGATTTGGACTTCCCTAAGGTCATTTTCACTTCGTTTTATTATTTCCTCACCAAAAAAGAAAAGTAAAGGAGACTTTTTAAAAGATAAACATTTTATAATGGGGAAAGTGATCATAGCTCCCTGGGGTTTCACTTGCTCTTCACAGAGAGGAACTCAAGATTCAGGGGTACCCAGGAATCAAGATCCTCCAGGTAAGAGAATCCTTTCTCCCTTCTTTGGACTTGGAGAGGCAGGTGGGGAGTGGTGGTGATGTCAGCCCATGTCACTGGGACTCAGATTCTGGTTCTGAGCTCATAATTCCTTGCTGGGTCCAGTTACAAAACCAACTTCTCCCGTGTTTTATTTCTTGCCTCACCTTTGGGTCTACTTAATGTTTCATGGCATTAGACATGTCCCTACTGAAGTCCGGTCATGTGAATTTCTTCAGAAACGCTCAGATGCCTAAGGACGGCAGTGAGGGGAGAGAATGTTCACCAGGCTGATCTCTGTTGTTTTACATTAAAAACACTTTAGCATAAACAGTAAGATACATGTGTGTGTTCGTTGAAGCTACACCCTAGGACCGAGTTTCTCAAATGGAATCCTGTGGGCGTGTTTTGCTAGTGATTTTGTGAGAGATGGTGAATGCAGAAGTAACCACCATTCTCTGCACTTGGCATGCCATTGAATGCTGGTGTTCCTAGTGACCTAGCAGCCCTGGAAGAATTTCCTTCAGCCCTACTGTACGGCAGTAACAGTGGGGTTGTGTTTATTCGCTGTGTCCATTCTTATTTTCTATGCAAATTGGAGAGGCTGTTGCTAATTGGTTAGTGCCATATTGCATGTAGTGGAGGACCCTATACTGGAGATATCAGCCTCTTGCTCAGGAATCACCTCTCCTACTCCCGATTGATGTACTGGAGCAAACAAATTGTACCCAGTGTAGAAACAGGAAATTGGATGGACTTTTCACTGCAAAGAAGGAATTGTTATGTGTTGCCACCCAGCTTCCCCTCCTGCCATCTTGCTGTTGTAAACACTGTGAGATGTGGATTATGCGGGTTAGAAGAGAATTTTACTGTGACATTTTTGTATTGTTTGCAACTTTTGTTCAGCTTTTCATCATGCAGCCTGTGTTATAATTTATTGCATGTATATTTTCAAACACATCTGAGGTATCATGTGGTGATTTTTGAAAATGACAGGTGAAATGGAAGAGAGTTCCAGATCTAGACCAAGACAATTCCGATAAAGTGATGAAGTGATGAATTACAATCTTCTGAGTCATTTCATCGCATCAAAGGGCACAGAGGAAGTCTGTCTGTTCGTGTGTACAATGAAAACTGCTTATCAATGGATTTTACGGGTCATCCAAGGTGTCCCGGCCCATTTTGTGTTCTCTGTGGCAAAGAACTAATGAAGGCAGAAATGACTCCAGCAAAATTGAAAAATACTTTACCTGAAATCTGAAAAGTAAAGGTACTATTTAAACAGCCTTCAGAATCTCAAAACAAGCAGTGTAAAACATTCAAGAAGAGTCTCTTTCAGTAAGATGGCTCAGGAAGCAGTTTTTTAGAAGCAGAACTTAATGCCCCCAAAAGGATGAATTAGGCCTTTGGTGAGAACCAGCACATAAAATTATACTGAGTTAAACGCTAGGACAATTTACAGTGTCAGAAATGGAAAAGCTTCCAATCTCAGACAGTATGAGTGGTCGACATATTGGTGACAAGCTACTGGATGCTGAAAAGGTTTTGTATAATAAACTGATGAAAACAGCATCTTCATCTAGCTTGACACCAATTGTGTCATTCATAAGGTTTGTAACTAATGACGAAATTCAGGAAACCTTGTCAGCTACAAAAACCTGCTCAAAACAAGCCAAGGCCAGGATATATTTTCTGTTTTGTCTTCATATCTTGAAGCAAAGCATCTTATTTGGAAGAACTGTGTTAGAGTCTGTACTGAAAGTGCCTTATTCATGGTTCACCCTGTGAGAGGCTTCCCTCTTTAGGAAAACAAGAGTACCCTGACATCGTCATAACACATTGATTTGTTGGTAAACAGGTGCTTGGGTCAAAAACTACTGGAGGGGAAATGGAAAAAGTTTTGGATGATGATACAAATATGATTAGTTTGATTAAGCAAAGATCAATTCAGTTGGAGATCTCTTTTTAAAAATGAGTGAAAACTCCAATAAAAAATGTATCTCCTACAAACAGAACTTTCACTAGTGTGTTTTAGGGGTAATCTGAAGAATACAGAAGACCAGATTTTGCAGAATGCTTCGAAGATGAAGGATGGTTACTGACACTAGCCGAATTGGAAGATGTTTTTCGTCATGTGAATCAGCTGAACAAGTCTTTGAAAAACCCTGGAGGTAATGTTTTCACCCCAAATTTTGGGATTTAGAAGAAAACTGAATTTTTGGAGAAATAATGTTGTAAAAGAGAATCTTGAGATGTTTTCCTTGCTCCTTGGGCCTAAGGCTATCAACAAATGTCAATCTTGCTGAAAAGGACCTGGAAGAATGAAGAATAAAATTGAACCCTATTTTCCCTGTCTTAAATACAAGTGCATGACCAGGTGAGGGAGCATTTCTCTCTTGCTGAGGTGAGGACACAGTTCTGAGGGAAGAAAGAATTCCGTGCACTGCAGCCCGATTGCATATTCTAGGCGAGGTTTCCTGATCTCTCCTTTTCTGTGTAAGAAGCGTGTCACGGGGGAACAACGGATATTTCGCTGCAGTTTTCAACTCCTCACATAGAAGAGCAAGCTTTGCTTTGTATCACAAGCACCAAGGGCAAAAAATCATTGCATTTCAGTTGAAAATGAAATCTGATTCGGCTCAGAATTGAATTTTCATGCAGCACCAAACAGACACAGGTTTCACTTTAAAGAAGTAAATTTCATTCTTTATTTTCAGTTTCAAAAATAACACTTTGTAAATGCGTGTATAGGCCTAACAGAGAGACGAAAGAATCAACACGTAACTTTGTAACTGCTGGGTCTGTATTTGAGCCTGACTGTATCACTCAGTAAGAAAGTCTTTTTTGCAAAGTGTTACCTCAAATCATTTCTTGAGCTATACTTTTTATTCCTATTGCTTTGGTTTGTGGTTTCAGAAGCTTTGCTATTTATTGTTTGTCAATAAATGTTCATGCTATAGATAACCTTTACTAAAGTAAATTGATAATCTTGGAATAAAATCTATCGAACCATCAAATTTAGAAACATTCAATTCTATTTTGGATTAATTCATTAGATTTGCTTTATGAGGGTTTAATTTTTTTTGGAAAGGAAAGGAAGAGCTTCATTTTGAGAAAGGTTAAAAACTAAGCATAACTTGCCTGTCTTGCCTTTTTTTCCAGCAAAGATCGGTTAAAAAGTCATTTTTAGTTTTAAACAAGGGAAACAAATTTCCATGTGCATGTACCATCTGACACATATATCACACCTCTTTCCCATCTTGTATCCTGGAAATCATTTAAAGGGTTCCTCCAGATTCTAAAGATA
Organism: Delphinus delphis; assembly: GCF_949987515.2. Lineage (NCBI taxonomy): Eukaryota > Metazoa > Chordata > Mammalia > Artiodactyla > Delphinidae > Delphinus > Delphinus delphis. Next base: position 153,808,623 of record NC_082684.1, read on the forward strand.
GACAAAGTCTGCTCTGGGGGGTTAATCAGTTGTCATCTTAGACATTCACCTTTCAGGGGTGTCAGAAAGGCCACATTTCATAACATTAATACCACAAGGAATTTCACTCTTTTTAATCCCTGATCAACACTAGGCTTTTTCTCTAATTAGCACAATAAATGTTAAGGACACATTTTTGTTTGTAAATTTAGAGGCTTATGAATTAACATCATTGTTGGAAATGGGCTCTCAGTGGTGAGATCAGTGGTATGCAAGATATATGGTTGGCCTAAAATATTTTGGAGACATCACTAACACTTACAAGGGCGGAATATATCTCTAAGTGGACCTGGGCCTAGACATTGGTCAAAGGTTTTCGGATTATCTGACAAACATAAGGGCGGCAGAATCCTGTTTCTGCAGTGTTTTGTCTGCATCAAGTTAGTTTCATGCAAGATGTGGACAGACCTTTAAAAGGTCAGAGAGCTGAACTTACAGAACTCTTCCCACCTGCTTGCTAATAAGTGATAGTATACAAAATGTCCACACGTGCCGAGGTCTTTGATCTGTGACGTGATTTTGTTATAACCAAGTGGTAGGTTTGAGAGGAAGCAGCCAACACTCACCCACTTCAAACTTTCCCTACTACTGTTATCTATCAAAACTAACCAACAATTTTGCACAGTTAAGTTTAGGTGGACATGGCTCTCTATTTGCAAGAGTTGAGTTCATCAACGGATGGTGTTTTGCAAGGTCAGTGTGGTGTAGGTGGTTGATAAGGAGAAAAAATTTGTGCCATGTTCTCTTTAATGCTTTTCCCATTCGGAAAAAAAAAAATGAATTTCAATAGTGTGACCCCAGATTAAACCTCAAGAATGTCCTAAATAAAGGGACCCGACCTTTGATGTAATCCTTTCTTGTTCATTATGGTAACTTGCTTATCCATCCTGCAAATAGGGATTCTCTGAAAAGAAATTGTAGTCTAAGACCAATTTTTTTTTTTTTTTTTTTTTTTCGGTACGCAGGCCTCTCACTGCTGTGGCCTCTCCCGTTGCGGAGCACAGGCTCCGGACGCGCAGGCTCAGCGGCCATGGCTCACGGGCTCAGCCGCTATGCGGCATATGGGATCTTCCCGGACCGGGGCACGAACCCGTGTCCCCTGCATCGGCAGGCGGACTCTCAACCACTGCACCACCAGGGAAGCCCTAAGGCCAATTTTTTCCCTTCATGGTTCCTTTTCTTCCATGCATAGATGGGAAGTAGTAAGTGAATACAAAGATGTTTAGCAGAACCTTTTAGACAATAAAATTTGAAATTTGCTATAAAAATTAATCATAGGAAAGTTTCCATGGAAATGAATTTTGGGTTAACTATTTTATTTTACATTGAAAATGGAAATCCACACAGTTATCATCCACATTAATGTGACTTTATTATTCCAATCTTTTCATTTACATAATTTTGCTATTCTGGGAAACTCTCAGAGAAATAAACGTTGAAATAAACTTATTGCTCATTTCAAGAATTTCCATAGATTACTCTTAGAAAACATCGGACTACAGTTTATACCCCAAGACTATTTGAACCTCTTGCCTGGAAATTCTTGCATTGCTATAATCTCCGATCCTGGACTATCATATCTTGGTTTTTGCCTGCTCCTAATTAAGGCCCACATTGAAAGATCTACCTTCATTCAGACTTCAAAATCTCAGAAATGTCCCAAGTACCTCTTCTGAGATGCTAAGACTGTAGTAAGAATAAATATAAGTATAAACATTTATATTAATGTTCACTTTTTTACATCAGATTATCATTTTCCTCTTTGTAAAACCATAAGCTTTTATTGGCCATTAGTAACCATTGCGGCTGAGCACTTTATAAGCACTGAGTTCTCAAAACATTATATGATAGGTACTATTACTATACCCATTTTACAGAATGGGAAGATGAGGCTTAAAAGGATCAAATATGTAAAATAGATAACCAACAAGGACCTACTGTATAGCACAGGGAATGCTGCTCAATATTCTGTATTAACCTAAATGGAAGAAGAATTTGAAAAAGAATAGATACATGTATAAATATATAACTGAATCACTTTGCTGTATACCTGAAACTAACACGACAATGAAAATCAACTATACTCCAATATAAAATAAAAGTTAAAAAAAAGAGGATCAAATATCCATTCATCTGGTGATGGGCACTTAGGTTGCTTCCATATTTTGGCTATTGTGAATAATGCTGCTGTGAACGTTGGGGTACAAGCATCTTTTTGAATTAGTGTTTTCATTTTCTTTGGCTATATACCCAGGAGTGGAATTGCTGCGTCATACGGTAGTTTTATTTTAGTTTTCTGAGGCACCTCCATACTGTTTTCCATAGTGGCTGCACCAATTTACATCCCCACCAACAGTGTAGGAGGGTTTCCTTTTCTCCACATCCTCTCCAGCATTCGTTATTTGTAGCCGTTTGGATGGTGGCCATTCTGGCAGGTGTGAGGCAATGTCTCACAGTAGTTTTGATTTGTATTTCTCTGATGATTAGTGATGCTGAACATTTTTTCATATGCCTGTTGGCCATCTATATATCTTCTTTGGAAAAATGTCTATTCAGCTCTATTTTTAAATTGGGTTCTTTATGCACGGCGCGCCTCAGGCTGGTGCAACGTCACGCCGGCCTCTGCCGCCACAGGCTCGCCCCGCACTCCGTACCCCTCCCTCCCCCCACCTGAGTGAGCCAGAGCCCCCGAATCAGCGGCTCCTTTAACCTTGTCCTGTCTGAGCGAAGAACAGATGCCCTCAGGTGACCTACACGCAGAGGCGGGGCCAAATCCAAAGCTGAACCCCGGGAGCTGTGCGAACAAAGAAGAGAAAGGGAAATCTCTCCCAGCAGCCTCAGGAGCAGCGGATTAAATCTCCATAATGAACTTGATGTACCTGCATCTGTGGAATACATGAATAGACAACGAATCATCCCAAATTGAGGAGGTGGACTTTGGGAGCAAGATAGATTATTTTTTCCCCTTTTCCTCTTTTTGTGAGTGTGTATGTGTATGCTTCTGTGTGAGATATTTTCTGTATAGCTTTGCTTTCACCATTTGTCCTAGGGTTCTGTCCGTCCATATTTGTTTTTTTACTTAAAAAACTTTTTTTCTTAATAATTATTTTTTATTTTAATAACTTTTTTTTATCTTATTTTATTTTATCCTCTTTTTTTCTTTCTTTCTACTTTTTCTTTTA